>NC_143146.1:41461742-41613257 GCF_059928025.1 Delphinapterus leucas | reverse complement strand
AAATGTTTATTGTTGGGATCTTATAATGAATCTATATTATTCTTTCTAATACATAGATATTTTATAGTCCTAAATTTTTTTCCAGAAGATATCTTAGAAGTTGAATTATTGGATCTAAAATATAGATGTTGATAAAGTTCTTAACATATGATCCTCTATTGCCCATGAGAATACTCTTACAATTTACCCTTCTAGTAAGAGTATCTGAAAAATACAGACTTCCCTTCACTGTCACTGAAGCAAGGTAATTTGATTTGCCAATGCAAAAGTTAAAGAGGGTTTTCTTTTTTTTATTGTTACAGAGTGAAATCTTTAACAGTTGTATAATTTTGTCAAATTATTTAACCTTCCTCTCCTTCAGTTTCCTCATATGAAAAATTGGTGTGACTCCACAGAGAAGATGGTGAGGAATAAAAACAGTGAGAATTATTAACTGTGGAGCATATTTTCAGGTGCACAGCAAGTGCTCATAGGGGTTTGGTATTTTTTATTGTCAATATTTTTTATTGACAGTACATATGCTGATTTTTATCTGTTATGAATTGGGCAGTGAAGTATTTCAAATACCTTTCTATTAAGGTATTTCTCACCTTCTTATCAACATATTAGAGCTCATTATACTAAGTATATAAATTCATTGTCATATGCATAACAATGATTTTTCCAGTTTAACACTTACCTTGTTTACAGTGTAATTAGGTGCAGATATTTTTACAATTGTTGTGTGTCCAGATATATTATTCTTTTTTTCTTATCTGAGTTTTATTATTATTATTATTTTCAGAAGGTGATTTCTTTTTTTAGTTTTTATTTTATATTAGAATATAGTTGATTTACAACATTGTGTTAGTTTCAGGTGTACAGCAAAGTGATTCAGTTAAACATATACATATATCTATTCTTTTTCAGATAATTTTCCCATGTAGATTTTTATGGAATATTGAGTAGAGTTCCCTGTGCTACACAGTAGGTACTTGTTGATTATCTATTTTATATATAGTAGTGTGTGTATAATAATCCCAAACTCCTAATTTACCCTCCCCCTCCACTTTTCCCCTTTGGTAACCTTAAGTTTGTTTTCTATGTCTGTGAGTTTGTTTCTGTTTTGTAAATAAGTCCATTTGTATCTTTTCTTTTACATACCTCATATGTGATATCATATGATATTTGTCTTTCTCTGTCTGACTTACTTCACTTAGTCTGGTAATCTTTAGGTCCATCCATGTTGCTGCAATGGCAATATTTCATTCCTTTTTATGGCTAAATAATATTCCATTATATATATGTACTACATTTTCTTTATCCATTTCTCTGTTGATGGACATTTAGGTTGCTTCCATATCCTGGCTATTGTAAATAGTGCTGCAATGAATATTGGGGTGCATGTATCATTTCGAATTATGGCTTTTCCAGATACCTGCCCAGGAGTGGGATTGCTAGATCATATGGTAGCTCTCTTTTCAGTTTTTTAAGGAACCTCCATACTGCTCTCCATAGTAGCTGTATCAATTCACATTCCCATCAACAGTGTAGGAGGGTTCCCTTTTCTCCACACCCTCTACAGCATTTATTGTTTGTAGACTTTTTGATGATCGCCATTCTGACTGGCGTGACGTGATAACTCTTTGTAGTTTTGATTTACATTTCTCTGATGTTAGTGATGTTGAGCATCTTTTCATGTGCTTTTGGCCATGTGTATGTGTTCTTTGGAGAAATATCTATTTAGATGTTCCACCCATTTTTGACTGGGTTATTTGGTTTTTTTTGATATTGAGTTGCAAGAGCTGTTTGTATATTATGGAGATTGATCTCTTGTCGGTCTCATTGCTGGCAAATATTTTCTCCCAATTTGTAGATTGTCTTTTCATTTTGTTTATGTTTTCCTTTGCTGTGCTAAAACTTTTAAGTTTAATTAGGACCAATTTGTTTATTTTTGTTTTTATTTTCATTACTCTAGGAGGTGGATCCAAAAAGATATTGCTGTGATTTATGTCAAAGAGTGTTCTGCCTATGTTTTCCTTTAAGAGATTTATAGTAACCAGCCTTGCATTTAGGTCTTTAATCCATTTTGAGTTTATTTTTGTGTATGGTGTTAGAGAATGTTCTAATTTCATTCTTTTACATGTAGCTGTCCAGTTTTCCCAGCACCACTTATTAAAGAGACTATCTTTTCTCCATGGTATAGTCTTGAGTTCTCTGTCAAAGGTTAATTGGCCATAGGTACATGAGTTTATTTCTGAGCTTTCTATCCTGTTCCTTTAATCTATATTTCTGTTTTTGTTCCAGCTTCTTGATTACTGTAGCTTTGTAGTATAGCCTGAAGTCAGAAAGCCTGATTCCTCCAGCTCCATTTTTCTTTCTCAAGATTTCTTTGGCTATTTTGGGTCTTTTGTATTTCCATACAGATTTTAAATTTATTTTTGTTCTAGATCTGTGAAAAATACCATTGATAATTTGATAGGGATTGCTTTGTATCTGTAGATTGCCTTGGGTAGTATAGTCATTTTGACAATATTGATTTTTTCCAATCCAAGAACATGGTATATCTTTCCATCTGTTTGTGTCACCTTTGATTTCTTTCATCAGCATTTTACAGTTTTCTGAGTACATCCTTAGGTACGTTTATTCCTATGTTTTTTTTTTTATTATTTTTGATGCAATGGTATATAAGATTGTATCCTTAATTTCTCTTTCTAAGCTTTCATTGTTAGTGTATAGAAATGCAACAGATTTATGTGTATTAATGTTGTATCCTGCAACTTTACTGAATTCATTGATGAGCTCTAGTAATTTTATGATAGCCTCTTTAGGATTTTCTATGTATAGTATCATGTCATCTGCAAACAGTGAAGTTTTATTTTTTTTTCCAATTTGCATTCTTTTATTTCTTTTTCTTCTCTGATTGCCATGGCTAGGACTTCCAAAACTATGTTGAATAAAAGTGGTGAGAGTGGACATCCTCATCTTTTTTCCTGATCTTAGAGGAAATCCTTTCAGCTTTTCAATGTTGAGTATGATGTTATCTGTGGGTTTGTCGTATATGGCTGTTAGTGTGTTGAGGTAGGTTCCCTCTATGCCCACTTTCTGGAGAGTTTTTATCATAAATCGGTGTTGACTTTTGTCAGAAACTTTTTCTGCATCTATTGAGATGTCCATAGGGTTTTTAGTCTTCCATTTGTTAATGTGGTGTATCACACAGATTGATTTCTGGTTACTGAAATATCCTTGCCTCCCTGGGATAAATCCCACTTGAGCATGGCATATGATCCTTTTTATGTGTATATGTGAGATTCATATATATTTTTATTTTTATCATAGGACATTTTTATATTATGCTTTTAAATTAATATACCTGGATTTTAGTGTACCATAGTGGTATCATTTATGTACTAACCCTCATAGAGCTGTTGGGTAACATACCAAATTATTCCTTGTAGTAAGTTTAATACAATGAAAGGCCAAAAATCAGCTCTCAATGTATGTTTGCTATAAGTCAGTGTACGTTAACTATAGATTTATTAATTTTAGCTGTAGATTAAGCCCTTACTAATCCCAAATGTTTCTTGTATTTCCCACAAAATTTTTAGAAAATGGCTACACTAGAAAACTCAAAAAATATATATATATAGGTTAGATTGACAGCAAATAAGTCAATAGAATCTGTGAAACAAGTTATTCAAACTTAGGCTACTCACAGACCTTAACTTGTGGGCTGTGTCCTATAAAAGCAGCTGATCCTTTCAGTGAAATACTGGAAAAACAGAGTGAATAGGGAAACCATGGATTTTACTTTTGAGGAAAAAAAGTGATAAGCAGTCATTTGTATACTATTTACCTGAGTCATATGGTGCTTCAGCTTCTCAAGACCTTGTCATACTGTCACGTAAAATGTCCATGGACACATATCACTAGTACTAATAGGTACAGATATAGGGCTTAATGGGGAAAAACATCATAGCAGAGAACACTTAATCACCCACACTGTCATTATCCTATGGTTTAGGCTGAACACAGGTGCTCTATGAATGCCATAACTAAGTTCCAGTAGAAAGGCATCTCATCTACATAATGCTCTCTATATCTTTAGTTTGGGAGGAGGAGATATTATCCATGTAACTGTGTAAAATGAAAACTGCCTTGTCTGATACCTGTCCTTGTTAAAAAAAAAAAAAAATGGAACAATTGGGAGTTCAGTAATTAGTACTAACCTATTCTTCTGTTGAACTAATTCAGACCTGCTGAGGCAAATCTTGGCTGAACCATGAAAAGAGGGATGATGAACATTCAGTGCCATCCTTTGGACATACTGATGAATACATGCATTGCTACCCATATCTTTGGCTTCTACAGAAAACAATGTTATACACAGCAAGAATGTTCTCTATCCATAAAGTATGCCAAAATTGTACAATTGAAATAATACCACAGTCAGGAGAAGAAGAAGAACTTGATCTTTTCACATAAGATTTACTAAAGAAATGGTGCTATTCGATATGGTTTCCAAGTATAATAACTCTGGCTGGCCCATGAAGGCCAGTGGTGCTTGGGACTTTCTGTGGATGGCAGAGTCCTGGATAAGAAAGTAAGCACCATTATACTTATGGTACTGACCCCTTAATTTTGAGTGAGTTGCTACTTTGTATTTTGCTTTCTATATTGCCAAAGCAATATACAAAAGCAACCACAATTGGTATTTTGTTTTGGATATTGTCAATGCTTTATTTCTTATAGCTCTCAAGAAAGAAAACAAAAATAAGATTCTCTGCATTTGGCTTGGTATGCCAACAACCTGTCTTCAGGGAGTTTAATAAACTCTAGTACAATATGAACTAATTGTAGATGTATGGACATTTTGTTGATAGTAAACTGCTGACCCTTCAGCCACCAACTACAAATAAACTGACCTAAGACCAATTGGCCTATTTGAAAATTGGGAATAGCACATTCTACAACTGGAATTTGCTACAGCCTTTATAGCAAGTAACCAGATATATATCTAAATTTGAATGGAACCCCTTAGACCAAGTAGTTTTAAATACAGTCAAGAAAATGGTAAATTAAATTTTACTGTAGAGTATCTGAGCTTTTTTTTGTGCCTATGAAACTTCAAATATTAGTGGTCGACCTCAGAGGTGACTAGAACTTTTGTCAGCAAGACTCACCTGGTATTGTCCAGTTTGGGTCTGTGGACTCCCGGGCTTCCTACCTACCTTGAATAGCTACTAACTGGTCTGTTACAGGATCTTAATGGAGACGTACTGTCTCATTAAAAAAAAAAAAAGCCATGGCTTTCAAACATAGCCCTCTCACCATGAAATGGGTCTCTCAGATTTAAAAAATATATAACATGGGACAAATCCATGAAGGTTCTACTTCGGTAGAATAAATATTAAGTATTAATTAGGTAAACCTCTAATTAAGAGACAAACTGACCCCTAAGACCTTAGCCATTTCATAAGCATATGGCTAAATACTCATTAAAAATAGACAATCTCCTAAACACCTACCTATGAGGTGGATAAACCAATAAAATGCTGCATCATAATAACAATGAGCTGCCAATAGCAAAAGAAATGGGATCTTTTCTCTAATAGGCTGAACATCACATAGTATTCTTATCTATGGAAAGACTGACCTGTATATACCTTTATACAGACTCATAGTTCAAATCAAATAGCTTAACTAAATAATAAGGCTAATGGGCCACAGCACTGGATTACTAAGACACACACGTAGGGTTTCTCCCTCTAGAAACAGATAGAACAACCTACTCAGGTACTGGATCTTTATGTGGCGCATGTGTATGCCCTTATGGAGAGAACACATTTAAAGAAAAACTTTTGGATTGACGAATCCAAATCCAATATTTGTGGCCATTATCTTTATAGCTCACTGGATCAATAATAAAAGCTATCACAGTAATGAAACTACAACAATAGGCTAGATTTCCCAAAGAAAAAATATTTTTAAATGTTTGAGAATCATGTTACCTCAGACTATGCTGTTTGCCAACCATAGCAGCTTCTCTAGCAATAACCTCTATGGAACATAAATTCAACTCTTTTCAATTATTTTTGTGTTGCAAATAATCTTACCCTCTTTGTTTTGGATGAACTCTCAGAACACTGAGAGTCACTGGGGGTTAGGCTCACTCCAGGACTCACTCGCTCTCCTTCTCTTTCTCTCTCTCTTTCCTCTCCCTCCCTCTCTCCCTCCATCATTCCCATCCCGCCTACCTTGCACTGTCCTGAAAGGATGAACAGATAGTTCACATAACGTCAGTGAAAAAATTGCATAGTTCATGTTGCTCAGATCAAGAGTACCTGGATAGACATGAATTCAGAGACTGCCTCTTTTTCTGGTAGTTCTACAGGCCGTTCTGCTCTCAGATGTTGTTTATGATGATGAAACTGTGACTCCTAGATCTCTAAGAGCCTCTTCACTCCAGAAAAAGCAAAAAGGGTTGGGTTTATCCCTCATGGGGTGGGGGCCAGGTGTGTGTGTGTGTGTGTGTGTAATCCTCCACCACAGTAGATAAGAGACATCAGTTAGTTTAGCATGAATAAGACTGATAATTGTAAGAGGATGGGGAATGAGGAGGTAAATGACTCTCTTTTCCTATTACATACCTAAATGAACTGCCACAAGTGGCCTTCCACAGCTGTTTCGAAACTGACTCATAAACTCGTAGTTGATAGATACATCGCTTTGCCCCTGGCCTAGCATTTTGGGGATCTTACTGATGTTAGGCTTTCAGACAAATTGTAGAAACTTCTCTGTCCTGTGACGGAAACCATTTTACAACCTGGTGATCAATTGCAACAGATAGAGATACTTATGTGTACAGAGACCTCAAAGGTTACAGGATGAACAGATGAGAGATATACTTGGATATCCATATCCTCTCCCTTTTGGTGCCTCAGCAGGTCTGAGTTTGCTCAACAAAAAGACAGGTTAGAACCAGTCCCTAGGTTGCCAAGACCCTCTCTTTCTAAGAAAGTCACATTGCTAACCAAGGAGTTTTCAATGCTGCCTAGTCTGCTTATGCCTATATTCAGCCTCCCAGGCCATTAAATCTGTATGGCATCACTTTGATTGTGGTTCTTCATTAGAATATAGGTCATGCTGTACACAGACTATCAGTGCCCATCCTAAGTTTTAGGATATTAAATGTTCAAGGCATAGTGTGTACTCCATTACTTATATTTAAAAATGTTTTCTAATAAATCCTGCTTTGTATTTTTTCTGTGCGGTTCTAATGGTTGAAGTTCTAAACCCTTGCATGACATCCACTCAGCCATTGCTTCTTACGGGAGTGATAGCAATGCCTGAGACAAAATATATTTGGGTCCTGAGACCCTAAATTTGCCTTTTTCTAGCTTCACTGACAGAATTGTTATGAGATTGTTTTAATTTGTAAGGAATGCCCCTTTTTACTAGGGAAGAAAGCACAGTGTCATTGTGCATGAATAAATCAATACTGGGGAATTATCGAGATTTTTTTTCTGTTCCATATGAGCTACATTCAGGGGTTTGAGTGGAATTTTCCTTTATAGAAAGATTTTACCACTGCTATTCATCCTAAGTGAGAAACAATGAAAGGTTTTTTGTGTTTGGGGTGAAGGTGACATCACATCATCTCTGAGGAATGGAAGCTCTACACTTTGAGGCTCAAAGATTGCTGTAGTGCTCCTGTGGATAGAAGGTAAGTTCCTCCTCCCCCTGCTATACTGATGTTCATGCTGGAGTAGATGGCAATGCCATGCATTTTCCCCCACTGGTAGGCAATTTGGTAGCATCATTGGAATTGGGTGCATTCGCTTTGAAAAGTAGTTGTTTTCTAAAACACCTTATATGTGTGGCACAATTAGAGAGACCTTCCCTTTAAAGGGTAATGTCAATCCATGGTTTGGAGTAGGGGCTTCACCATTTTTTGCCAACTAAGACAGTTGACCCCAGCAGAACAGAGATTTGGTGGGATCACCAAAAGATGAAATCACAAGAAGTGGTCAGCAGAGAAACATAAAGTGACAAAGATGAATGGCTGACTAAATGATGATCAATAGCCATGGCAGACTTATGAAATATGGTAATATTCCTCCTGGTTAAGGGATGAAAATCAGTAGCTCTCCAGCAAGCTTCATAACATAAGGTGGTGCTGATGACAACCATGTAGTGTATGTACTCTTACTGCTGTCTACTTAGTGGGTCCCGAGGTGTTCCACAGGGAGTCAAGGCTTCTGAGAGAGGGATGCTCTCCTCCAGCACTGTGGCATATGGCATGGAACTAAGAACAGGACAGTTGCCACCACGCCCCTAGCAGGGCGTATATGACAGAGGGCACAAGTTTGGCTGCATTTTAGAATAAGGAGGACTCAGTAGCTGTGTCAAGCTTGCTGGATTCTTTCTCTATTGCCCGAGGTATAATGGGAAACTGGCTATGGAGGATCAAGGTCTCAAGGGATCAAAGCCTTTGACAGTGTCTATTTCCAGGACAGCATGGCATGTGGCTAGAAATTATTGCTCTAAGAGCATATACCATGGTGCCAATGAGGACAGTAACTTGCATCAAAAGGCCAGGGACAATTTCTAGTGACCATAAATGATCCAGAGAGTCTGGGAGGCTTGAGAGAATGTTACTAAAGCCTCTAGTTTACTAAAGTAAAGTAATCTCTGAGTGATACTAATAGTAATGCTTATTGAATTTCAATTTGGACAGATTCTAGATCCTTTTATTATAGGATACCCCATTCAAGGTGAGTCATTCTACAAGTAATAGCATAAATGGCCTAAGTAAAATTTTAAAGTAAGGAATAGACTGCTTCCAGAACACAAAAAGACCTGAAAGATGTCGGGCTTGTTGTTAATATTGAGTGTGCTAAGAGGGTCAATAGCTGTCTCTTGCTAGTGTCAAGAATGGAACAACCCTCATTCTACCAAATAGCTTTTAGGAATTTAACCAAGATGGCACGGACCTGCAGTGTGTGTGAATCAATGGCCAGTCCCCTTTTGGAATATTCTTTGTAAGTATTTCTGTGTCTTGAATAAATGTCAAATGCATCTCTTCTGAGTAAAATGTTATCAATGTGATGTCACACTTGTGCTTCTGGTAAAAAGTTGGATCAGATTAAGACCTTGCCTAAAAAGACAGTGTATGATGACAAGGCAGTTGAAGTACCCCATGAGTAGCCAGGTAAAGTTTTACTGTGACCTTTGGAGGTATCGTTAAAACTTTACCTAAGATCCTGTTTAAATAGTCACTGTACAAAAAATTTTAGACAACTCTATAATCTCGAAATATTTACCAGTGGTTTATTGAATGGAGTCATTTATTTTTTGGTGGTTTGGTGGTTACTAGATAGACTTCAGAGATTCCTCTCTACCATGCTTATAAGATGTTTTTTTCTTCTAGAGAGCCTCAAATTAGTATAATCAGGGTTTAGAGCTTTCCCATGGCATAAGTAGAATAACCCTTTTGGATGTGCCACAGCAGTGCCATAAGTGGTTTTCCAGATAACCATGAAGATCAAGATAATTTCTGGTGATAGAAGAATAGGCAGAAGCAGCAGCAAAGGTAATGAGGAAGTCTTAGTGAACCATTTGTTTTTAGGAGTGTGACCTCTGTATGCCAGATAGTAGCTGCTCTTCCTGCACATGGAAGTGGTCACTCAATGAACATGCATTATTGCATAAGTATCTGCCTTTCCTTAGAGCACTCTACAGAACAGAGTCTAATGCCTGGTTCACATACACAACTAACAGTCACAGGGAAGAGTTGTTTCCCTGAACTTAGCTAGCCTCAGCCACTGTTCATTCCGGGAACAACACATACAGTTCAATCTGAAAAACAAAGATAGGTCTAGGGCAAAACATATGAACCCGAGCCACTTTAAAGAGGACCCTAAATTCATACTCCTCTTTCTAAATGTCAATTCTTAAAACTTCCAACACATAGGTTAGTTAGGACAGAGACTGGGTAAAACTCCAGAAAATATAGCACAAAGCAGCACAGCCCAAAGTGCAAGGTAACCACTAAGCAGTAGCTCAAAGAATATACTGTCAGCAGGCAGCAGAATCAGTTAGCAACATGGAGAAAAACAAGAAAAAACACTTGTATATAGCAATGGTCATTGTTAGACATCCTTCTCACAGCACCAGTTGTTGTGAACACTCTACAGATTCAAAATGGAACTCTACCCAACTTGGTTCTGATAAGAATGATGATGCCACACACACAACAAAAGATTGCAAAAAGGTTAATTACTCACATAATGAGGCTTTGTAGGGAGAACAGAGTAGATCTCAAAGAGGTACAAAAATAATTTGAGAGAGCACAGTAAGAAAACTGGCTTGGGATTTTACAGTGACTGGGGGTAAGACAGGAGTGAAAATTTCCCAAAAGCAGAGACTCATGGTTTGAATTCTCAGTGCTGCTAAAAGAAGGAACACCTTAATTTTCTTATCAGCTTGTCCAGCTGTGGGCAGAAAGGGAAAAAGGAGGAGTGAAGCCTAAAAGTTATTGGTATCAACATCAATAAATGGAGTCATACTCTTTATTAACTCACATATTCAACTATCCCCCAACCATCTCCTTCTACATGGCAATCACTGATATTTTTTTCTGTCTCTATAGTTTTGCCTCTTCCAGAATGTCGTATTGTTAGAATCTTACGATTTGTAGCCTTTCCAAATGGGCTTCTTTCATTTAGTGTTACACATTTAAGTTTCCTCCATGTTTTTTTCCTAGCTTGGGAGCTCATTTCATTTTATTTCTGAATAGCTAGATCTCTTGTGTTGATGTACCACAGTTTGTTTATCCATTAACCTATTGAAGGACATTTTGTTTCCAATATTTGGTAATTATTAGTGAAGCTTGTATAAACACTTGTGTGCATAGTTTTGTGTGGACATAAGCTTTTAATTCAGTTGGGTGAATATCTAAGAGCACAAATCCCAGACTACATGTTAAAATTATATCTACCTTTGTGAGAACCTGTCAAACTATCTTTCACAGTGGCTGTACCATTCTGTATATGCATCAGTCATGTATGAGAATAAGATAATCAGTTTATATTCTCCCATTTTAATTAGCTTAAAATCATTCATAATTCTCTGTCATATAGACATTTTGAATCATTCTCCCCAATATCTACATTTGAATATATAACCTAGTTGTATGTAAATGTGCATTATTTCAAAATCTAAACTTCTACTGGCATCTAAACAATCTGCATTGGGAAGTGATACACATTCATCAAGGACCATTATCAACATTGCATGGTGCAGAGGGTTCATATATTTATCATAACAATAAATCATATGAAATGGGTATGATTACGAAATAGAAACTTATAGAAATTTAATGAGCTGTTTAAAGCCATACAGCTAATAAGTGACGTTTAAACTCAAGGATATACATCTTCAGAGATGATGCTTTTTTCACCTCATCCTACAGCCTTTTCATATTAGTGATGAGTCACTCATGTGGAGTTGAAGAATGTTAAAGTGAAGGAGAAATAAATTAGATGGGAAGTGTAACTACATACACAGGTAAAATTGATGTGTGTCTCCATCAAGTGTGTTAACTTTACAACCACACCTGGAGCAAGTTTCTTTTCCTGGGTTTTGTCTGGACTTCCTATAAAGATCCTTCTTCATTCTCTGTTCCACTCCAGACAATAATAAAGGATTATCTTTTTATGATACCCATATTTTATAAACAGCTATTTAGCCTTTACTTTGGAGAACAAATTTTACTCTAATATTGTAAAGATGTCTAATATTTTTCCACAAAAGGAATAATGGCATCACTACTATTTATAGAGGCTTTATCTGGAAACACAAATTAATGTCCATAGACTAAATGCAGTCAACAGAATGTATTATTTGTCATCTCCCTCATTTTAAAGATTGGAGCTGACAAAAAGCAATCAGTAGATTTCATATAAAAATCTATGTATCTGTTGAAAAGAAAATCTGTCAAACTCTTCCTATGTCCCTGAGTGGTCACAAGTACTAGACACATGTTCTGCTGTCCACTGTAGTCCTTGCCTCTTCAGGTTGCTTTTTGCAGTGTCTGTTGTTATTTTTCATCTTTTCTTTGGGTATTTGTATGTATTAGGGATAGAGTTTAAATGTCTTCATATCTCCATGTCACACAAAGAATTGGGTAGAGAATATTTTTTTTTAGAAATAAAAAGTTGCCCACATATTTAATGTACATCCAAATATAGACATTTAAATTTGTAATCCTTGTTTTACATTATCCCATTTTGCTCACTTATTAATTCTTTACTTTGTATCATCTATTATACTATAATATCCTATACTGTAGTATTTTATTAAATATATAGACATTTGCATATTTTCAAATATATTAATGTTATTGAGAGTTGGCATTTATTCATTGGTTCATAGTAAGGCATCTAGAAAGTAAGTAATGAGCTGTGTGCTCTAAACTGCCTTATAATGCATTATTTATATGTGGATAATCTAATGGAAATTTCTTAACTTCATTTTTTTTAGAATTTACAGGCACATGGATTGCAATTCAAATTTCATTTTCTCATAGCAACATGTTTATTAGAACATCTTACATGTAAAACACAGGTTATACACTCACAGGCATTCTGCACACAACTGTGTCTATTTGTATTGTATTGGTGCTAATTAATTTATGATAGCATTAAACTTAAGAATTTTAGCCAGAATCTCTTTGTGCTTCAATATGTCTGGAGGAAAAACCCAAGAATCAGAATCACTTCATTTTTTGTATTTGTTTTTGTTTTTGTTTTTTGCAGTACGCAGTCCTCTCACCGTTGTGACCTCTCCCCTTGCGTAGCACAGGCTCCAGAAGCACAGGCCCAGCGGCCATGGCTCACGGGCCCAGCCGCTCCGCCGCATGCGGGATCTTCCTGGACCAGGGCACGAACCCCTGTCCCCTGCATTGGCAAGTGGACTCCCAACCACTGCGCCACCAGGGAAGCCCCAGAATCACTTCATTTTAAAAGTATATTTCACACTTAATGTTGCAGTTTTTAATCATTGTCTACTAATATTCAAAATAGGTACCAATGCATGTAAACAGTTTCTCAATTGTGTTCTTAATGCTTGTATCTAGACATGCTGATTTAGTTCAGAAGGATGTGTTTTCATTTATAAAATTTATTTTATACCATATGTAACTTCAGGGTTTATAACTGCAAAAGTAAACAAAATAATGTATACATATAAGGTTGTGTTTTCTCATGGCCTTTTCTGTTAGTTTGAAATTTAGAAAAAAATAACTTTTTGACTTCATTTTTTTAATTGAAGTATAGTTATTATTATTGTGTTTGTTTCAGGTGTACAGCATAGTTATTCAGTATTTTTGCAGATTTTATTCCATTATAGGCTATGGAATGAGTATAATTCCTTGTGCTATTCAGTATTTCCTAATGTGTTCCTAATCTATTTTTTATATAGTAATTTGTATCTCTTAATCCCATACCCATAGTTTGTTCCCCCACTTCCCTCTTCCCTTTGGTAACCACAAGTTTGTTTTCTATATCTGTGAGTTTGTTTCTGTTTTGCATATACATTTATTTGTTTTATGTTTTAGATTCTACATGTGATATCATATAGTATTTGATTACTGAATTATTGTCACAATCTAAGACAATAGATTGTGGTCACTGGTATTCAAAATTTTTAATGTTTAATTTAATTTAATTAAAATTTCTTAAGAATGACCTCAAAATATGTCTATTTATGTGCTTATTATAAAAAATATTTTATTGTATACTAGAATACTGTGCTAAAATATTTTGCATTATATAAGATAATAAAACATATGAATTAAAATGAATGAGATAAAAGTAACATACTTTAAAGCATTTTCTGTTATATAGATATAAGAAATCTGTTTTCCTATATAAAAATCTTATTGAATTTAAATCTTTGGTTTATTATGTGACTTATTACATTCTTTGTGTGACCATGCAAGATTCCAAATCCATATTGACTTTATTATTAAATAATAGCAGCATGATTAAATATGCTTCATTATTTTTTATAGTTTTGGCATAAAACTTTGTACACCAGAGGTTTATTTTGATAATGGCTACCATATCTGAAAGACAGATTTCACAGATAAGTAGATCCAAATGGAAGTACATTATTAACTATGTTCTCTACATTATGATGGTCAGGTTCCAAATCAATCTAACCATTATGCAAATATCTTTGTTAAAGTTTTGCTTGTAAATTTTTATTTTCTCTAATGTTATTTGATTGTTATTACAATCAAATAACAATGGAAACAAATAAACTAATGGAAAATGTAATGCTTTTTTTGTTTTTATATTTAGAGCATATATTTCTCTGAAAGATTTTTAAATATATTAGAAAATACTTTGCTTATAGTTTTTAAGCATGTGAATATGAAAGGGCTTTTATAAATAATAGCAATATTGTAGATAACAAGGTAAAATAGCAAAGAAACTGTTCTAAGTAACTATTTCAAAGTTTCTTCATAAAATGTTTTCACTGAAATAAAAGCAAAGCTATTATTTCCTCATTCATATTTAGAAACATCATGTGAATCTTAAAGAAAAAGACAAAACATTTTAAAACATGTATATTAAGTAGCATACACAAATCATTATCAGTTTTATACTGTAACTTTGCTGATGAGTCATCATAGAAAAAATATATTCAGCTTTGCTGTTTTCTTGTTTTCTTTTGCTTATCTTCAATCTTGGTTTCATTGTCAAAAGTTCTCTATATCTTGTACTGATTTTGTGCATATTAATTACATGTTAATATGTAAATCCTTATAAGCAGAAACATGCAAACTGTAATATGTGAAGAGTCAATGAATAAATGAAGATGCCATTGTTGATGCCCCCAACATGTGAGAAATACTACCCTTCTCTGCTTTCCATAAATGATTCATCACCTTCTTATGAGAGGCTATGAGACAGCACCCATATCAATTTATGACTGAAATGTTAGAAAAGCTAAGTATCCTTGAATTATCGTGTGTGTGTGTGTCTGTGTTTGTCTGTGTGTGTCTCTGTGTGTGTGAGATACATCACAGTAGATAGTGTCATGCTCTGCACTGGAGGTACATGCATCTAATCTAGTCTAGACTAGTCTAGACTACTGAATAAATGCTTTATTTCAAAATCCCAAACATAGAATATATTTCTGAGCTACTTTTAAAAATAATACAATTGTAAAATCCTCAAGAATAATGAGTTTGCCTCATTTTTATATTATCTCCAATTTTGCCTAATAATATGCCTAAATATGCATTCACAAAGTAGGCTTATTTAATATTGATTGATAATTCAATCTAACAAATTGTTAAGGTACACTCCCAAATTGTAGATTTTGAGTTATTTACATACAGAACTTATGCAATATAAATTGTTGAACAGATTATTTGTTATGCATATATTGTCTTTAGGAATTCAAAACCTTGTGCAATAATCTACTTTTCCCAGTCCCCAGGAGTAATTCCTTCAGCAGTGGACTTAGAAGACTTTTAAATAATTCAAAATTGATCTCCTTTCCTAAAAAAAAAAAGAAAAAAAATGTATTTCAAATAAGTACACTTCAAATTTTGATATTGTTGCCAACTGTATTAGATTTACCTTGATCTAACAAGTTAAAATGAGGTGATAGAAGCAGTGATCAGCATTTTTAACAATCTCTTCTAGGACATTTTAAATCAGACTGAAGTTTAACAAACACGGCTTCAAATGTTTTCAGTATCATTTCAAATCACAGCTAAGTATATTACCCACTTTGTATGTGACAGAGCCAAAAGGGAACTCAACTCAAACACTGTAACTCCAGAATCTGTGCTCTTAAATCATGATTATTATGTCTTTTGATAGATTCAAGATAGCATTCTTGCATCCCAGTGATTTTTAAATGTTTCCTCTTAAATTATACCAAAGATTTCTTCTATCACAAGTTCCTTATCTGGAGCCAGTCTTTTTAATTAACCACCCTAACAAATTGCTGCAAGAAATAACACATTGAATTAAGAATATATTTAAGCAATCAATGTGGACAAATTAAACATGATCTAAAGGCATGTCTTATTTTCCTTGGTTAAATAGTCTCATAGTAGTCTCATATTCAACACAAGAGTTTTGCTATGTTGATAATATACTTTTGTAGTTTGCTCTGTGTGTTGAACAAGTTACTCCTAATGGTTTAGCATTCTGTTCCAGGAGCCTTTTGCAACTTTATTTGGTTCCCAAGAAAATGCAGGATGAGTCTTTAGAGGAATTTTGAGCTTCCCTTTGCAAATAATCTTCCTCTGAATAGGGCAAAGGATGCTGGAGAGTCGAATCAGATGTAGACAATCAAAGAAACAACCAGAGGAATTCCCTGGTGGTCCAGCAATTAAGACTCCATGCTTCCACTGCAGGGGACTCATGTTTGATCCCTAGTTGGGGAACTAAAATCCCACAAGCCACGTGGCATGGCCAAGAGAAACCATAGTTGATCATAATTTTTACTCTTGGGTGCTCACTTTGTCAACCATCAGCAAAGCTGATCCTTCCTGGCTCCACATCACTCGATGTGTCCCACCCATCCAAGTTCTTTGTTCACCTAAAATTTAAGCTTTTCTTTAAATTATTCCATTGCATTTTGCCATGTTGTATTGTGTTGTATTCTATTGTTTATACTATTTGTGGTGCCTTCCAAATTGCCAAATGCCACAATAGATTTAGACAAATTAATATGTGCTAATGTTCATGGATGAAGGTCTAGAAAGGTTCCTGGCAAATTATAGATGATTAATGTATAATGGAATAAATAGGTAAATGAGAAAACTGTGCTCTAATATTCATTCACAGCTTCTCAGGAAAGAGAGATGCATCTTAACCATAAAGAGTTGAAGGAAGTGTTTCTAATTATCTGGCTTAAATTATTAGACAAGTAAATAAGATAAACTGATAAAAGTTTGATGAAAGACTGGAGGATGTGAATAATGTCTGTTGAAAGAGGTTTTTGGGATTCATGTTAGTGTCTTCCTGAGTAATTTAATTTATGAAGAGATTACTTCCTCCTTATAATCATATTTTCATATATTGGAAACAGTGGACTGAGTGTTTTTAATAATGTACTTCAGTAGATATGCCATTTTATATTTAATTTCCTTTAAGAATATAAACTAAAGAACTTCCTGATTAAAATATACTGAATACAAAAAAGTGTATAACCATTATGGGTAACTAAGACCAGACAATCAACTTTAGGTCATACATAGAAACCTTAACTAGAGAAAGAACTCTTAATAGATGAGTAACAGTTGGTTTTGTCTTTACATGTAAACATTTTGACTTCATTGGTTTTGTCTTTACATGTAAACATTTTGATTTCATTTTCTATCTATCTATCTATCACATCTATGTAGAAGAAAACCCTTAACTAGATAGTGAATTTAGAATGTCTACTGTATGTGTCTAATTGAAACAAAAATAAAGTTTCTTCATTGATTACATGTACATTTATAAAATCTTTTTATTTAACAATGTGTAACTGAATCACTTTGCTGTACACCTGAAATTAACACAGCATTGTTAATTAACTATACTCCAATATAAAATACAAATTAAAAATAAAATTCATTCTAATGAAAAAATAAACAAGTATTAAATACTCCTGTATATTTTGCCTATATAGACTCAAAGATTTAAGGGTTTTTTTTCTTTTATTTAAAATTTTTTTTTTAATAAGAAGGGTTTTCTTAAAGTCACATGTAGTTAAACTAGAAGGCTCACATTCACTTTCAAATACTTTGGGAGCTCTGTGAATACTTTCAAACTTCTATTGATTTTAATGTATACAAAATAGAAGAATTTTCAAATAATTCAGTGCTTTTTTTTTTTTACTTAGTAGGTTGTATCAATTAAAATTTTGAACAGTGTGTCTGTTCTGCGTCTAATTGTACTCAACCTAGCCCAGAGAGAAATTAGAATTGTCAGATAACTTGTATTTTTTCACGAATTGAGAAAGATAGAAGCGGTATATGAGGTTGAGGGGATCAGGTATAATCTATCAATCCTGAAACTCCACCTAATGAACAGTTATGAGGAGCTTTAGCCAGTTTTATCTTAGGTAGTTATCCAAACCCAGAATTTTAAATGTCCCTCTTGTCACCAACAATTCCTTTCACATATGACTTTAAGCAGTTTATATATGTACCTAATACCACTTAATTCAATCATATTTATCCTTAACCACATCACCTCACACTCTTATGCAGAATATAATATTTTCTTGAATGCCATTCTGTGTATCTTTATAGAAATAATTTATGTGATCTTACTAATGAATAAATGCTGGCAAGGTTTATAAGACAAGAGGGTACTTTTAGAATCCTAGTGCCACTGTTGAAATATTCAAGTTTAGAACAAGCTCAGAACATAACTACTGATGTTTAAAAGGGAAGTTTGATATACCACTTTTTCCCCTTGTAAACATTTCTGTTAATTACTTGGAGTTTGAAAATGCTTTACTTTATCCTGGCAGTTCCTTAGAGTTAACAATCTGTGGCTTGGTTTAGTGATTGTGGCAGAATGCCAGTTACACTGCATGATGAGTGAAATATCTGCTACAACTGTCAAAAAGCAACAAAAGTCACAGAAAACATTTACAAGCCAGACACTTAGTATTAGTTTCCTCACTGAATATGTAAACAAGACTTTATGTCTCAAACTTATCTGTAACAATGAGAAATATGTTCCCATATTTAAAAATACCAAAAATTATCATATTTCGTTATTTGATTTTCACTATTATGTCATGATCAAAAAACAAAGGAATAGAGAACACATTGGAAAAGGAAGTTGCTACTATTATTATTTATTTTTAAAATTAGTAACATGAGAATAGTTTTTCTATGTTCCTGAAAATGCATAAATTAATGTGCATATAACTGGGTATATATAATATACAAGGTACAAATAATTTACCTAAGGAGTATTTGGTAATAATCTTAAGTATTTTAAAGTGGGTTAGGGAAGGGACAGGGAAATTCCAGTGATACTGGAGTAAGTTTAAAGCACATATTATTTATAACACAAAACATCGAAAACCACAGGATTCCCCATTATATACTTGTTTGGAAAAATAACAGTATAATTTTCACTTCATTTTATTTTTGTATGTTAGCTGCTTTGATACAAAATCTATTCATAGTCAAAGATCTACAGAAGTAGGATTCTCTCTTATACATCCTATTTTTGTGATGGGAGGACATAAATAATCGTGACAGGCTTCTCATTCTTTCTCGGAAGAAATTGCACACGGGCCCTTCAATATTTTTTAGCCACTACTCTCCTCCAAATACACACACACACACACACACACACACACCCCATACGTGCGTGTATACAATTTCTAACTTAAATTGACAATATGAAATCCCACTGAAAAATGATTTATCTGTAATTATTCACAATAATAGGTCTACACTGTAAATATTGTTTTCTTTTATGTGTGTGAGCCATGTATTTTGTGGTTCTTCCAAAGAGGTAAATAAATCATTGAGGAAATAAAATAAAAATTGTAGAAAATAAAATATAACTAAATGCTGGGGAAATGCTTATATCGCTAAACACACAGGAAAAAAATTATAGAAAAAGAGGGTAAGATTTGCTGAATAAAAGATGGGATAAAATATTAAAGATGTATGTATATAAATACAAAAAAATAGAAACCATTATGCAAAATATGAAAGTATCATGAGCTTGTAGAGACAAGAAATGGAAAGCAAATCAAAGATTTGATGAAATGAGTTATACATAAGAATTTAGAATTGTTTCTAAATGCCACCTCAGGCAATGTGTCTTCCCTCAAGCTGGTCTCTCGAGTGAAGCTCTTCATTTTCTGACAACCAAGCGTGCTGATGACCAGCAGCAACGGCCACCATGGGAACTATATTTATTGATGTCTCATACAGTGCTAAAAGTTTTCATGCATTAATTCATTTTAAAAAACCTGTTCATTTTTTTCCACACCTTCATGAAGTAAATGCTGTTATCATTACCATTTTATGTTTGATGACATTCAAGCCCAGAGATTTAAGAACTGTTCAAGGTCATAAGCAGAATGACAGAGTCCTGATTTTCATTTTAGTGATATAAACATTGTATTGATTACTACTTTCTCAGATTAGCAGGTTTGCTAGTATATACTCTCATATCTGTATAACATGACCCTATGTAGGTCACAATCTCTGAAAGCACAATGATATACATGGCACAAGTGTAGTTCATCATTTGTTTTTTTTTTAAATAACCATTCACAAACATTAAGCCCTGAGAACCCTTAGATATAACCTGGAGATAAAGAAAGATAAAATTCAAAAGTAAATTTAAAAGTCAATTGATTCAAGTTTTCCTAACTTGAGCTTTTATATTTTGTGTCATGCTCTATGTTACATTCATTCAGTAAACCTTGACTTTGTACTTACTGTGAGCCAGGGAATGGCAATAGAATAAAGTTCATATTCACTATGTTCAAAGTGAACTGTGTATTCCACAACCACTTTGTAAATTTTAGAGAATAAAGTATTTTTAAGTATTTAAATTGATAGGAGTTGAATATAATTCATTTGATTTCATAGACAAACTTCTTAAATGCAAAATTTTATTGCCTAAACCAGGACTGAGACTGGAGTATACAATGCCAGCAGTAAAGCCCTGTACACTTGTTTGATTGAGGGGGACCTCTGTTTGGATTGGAAATTTTTAACACCCAATGCAAAGAGCAATTTTATGTTAATTCATACAAAATGTACAAAAATTATAAGTATATTAGTTGTTCTTAACAAGTAAAGTGATTTCTGGTATTTAGATCTGAAAAAGCTTTCTTCAATGAGTCCTTATGAAGAATATATTATAGAACATAGTGTAAAATACAGTCAGCAGTTTCCATGGAGTAAGGACAAGGAGTTTTATGAAATAGATTTTTATAAATCCTTCACTGTATTTAAAAAAATTAAAGTACTTCGACTCTGTAGTCATTCTAATTTATAAACATTTTATACATTTTTCTTCTTTGCTTAATAATCACAACTATATCAACAATAAGAACATTAGTTCCTTTTATTTAGCACCTGTGGCACATGCTCTAATACAAACTTTGCATACATTCTCAATTAATTCTTGATACATTCAAAATAATATAGATACCAGTAATAAGAGAGAAGGAAATTGACATGTAGAAAAGTTTAAATAGATTGCATGTAGTCACATAAAAAGAAAGTGAAAAAGGAAGTGGCAAGCTGAGCTTCTCTCATTGGGTAGATGGGTGGATGGATGAATGGATAGGTAGATAGAGAGACAGAGAGATAGAGAGAGAGATAGTCAATCAGTCATAGACGTGAAGAGATATCAACTGGGAATGAATTCATCTAGGGGCTTGATTAGGATAGAAGCTTCAGAACAGTTCGTTCACACTGGACACTCTTCCTAAGGCAGCAAGAAATCTTCAGGGCCCTAGAAGGTGTGAATTCCTATCTTCCTTGCTTCTCCGCGTGGACACCCAATACAGTTTTTCTACATGATCTCTTCAGTATAATAGTTGGATTTCTTACACAGCAGTTCAAAACTCTCAAAATCATTAAAAGGGAAGCTTTCTGGCTTTCTTAAAGTATAAACCCATAACTGTTAAAAAATGACCTTTTTCCATATTATACTGGATACAAAAATCACACAGTTAACCTTGATTCAGTGTGGGAGAGCCTACACAAAGATTTGAATACTGGGAGATATGGTGCATTTTGGGCCATCTTTGAGAATAGCTACCAAAATAAGATCAGCCCAGATTAAAAAGAGGAAGGAAGAAATAGAATTTCTCTGAGTGTAGCAGTGATGTATTCCCAGAAAGATAAGACATGATGAAAGGAGGAAGTAAATTTACTTGGGGTCATTATTTTAATATTAGTCACATTACCCTTTTCATAATAATTGACTTCAAAATATCATCTAAATTTCATTTTGATTTCTTGACACATGAGTAAGTTTGAAGTATATAACTAAATTTCCAAATGCGTGAGTTTGGATAGACATATTTATTTTCATTGTATTAGTAATAATAATAATGATAATAACGATGTTGATGATAAACAGTAGTACTTGCAGTAATAGTAGTGATGGATGTAGTGGTAGTAACAGAAGTTGTTTCTAGCTCAGTTGCATGATAACCAGAATACATAGTCTCTATGATTTGAGTCCTTTGAAATTTGTTGAAACGTATCATGGCCTAGCATATGTTCAATTTTGGCTGTTGTTCGATTTGTCCTTGTAAAGAATATATCCTTTGTCATTATTGAGTGCCATGTTATGTAGTCAATTAGGCCAAATATCAAACTCAAGTTGTACAAACCTTCTACTTATTTGCTGACAATTTTCTTTTTTTTATCAATTACTGAAAGATGTATTAAAGTTTCCCATTGTTATAGGTTTGTCTCCTTTTTAAGTTCTCTCAATTTTTGCTTTATATTTTGAGGCTATATTATTATATTTATACAAATTTATTAATTTTATATCTCCCCCATGAATTAAACCTTAATGATTATGAAATTGCTAATTTTTCATAAAATGCCTCTCTCTTAAAATTGATTTTGTCTAATATTACTATACCTTGTTTTAGTTTTTGCATTGGTATCTTTTCCATCCTTTTACTTTCAAACCTTTTATTCATTATAGTGTGTTTCTTACAAGCTCATGGGTTTTTATTTTTCATTTGGATAATCTTTCCTTTTCCTCAATTTGTGTTTCTCAACTATACACATTTAATGGCATTTAATGTGTTCCTATCAAGATTCTGGACCAAACTACTCATTCCATTCCCCAAGATAAATCCCAAAGATAATGTGAAAGAAATCAGGAAGATACTCTATTCTAGAAAGTCATTAGGGTGACAAGGGAAACTGCTTTGATCTTGTGCATATTTGGACAGTGGTTTTGGCCTATGGTAGGAGGCAATCAAGCATGAATGAATGAGACAGTGAAAACAAACAAACAGTTATTCTCTTGCATTTTGCTCATCGATAACTTGGAAGAAACAGTATCTGGCCCTGAAACAGTATCTGGCCCTGTGCCTGATTTGTCTTAGATCTGTTCATGATGCTTCAGTAACAAAATCAGTGCAGAATCCCTGTACTTTTGAGCAGTTGAGAAAATGATAGTGATTAACTAGGTCCTGAATGTTACTTTCCACCTTATTCAAACCTCCTGGCCTGGTAAAAAATAATCTAAAGACAGTCAGCTCTAATGTTGCTTTTTCCTCATTAACAAAAGATGGAACCTTGATCTGATAAAATGCTTTGTGGGGTGAGGAAATGATTGAATGTGATTTTACAGTACCTGGTGGTCTTCAACTTAGATCTGTGTTCTCCCTACCACTGAATTAATTGGCTCTCCCAAGTGCTGGGTCCCGGCCTTCACCAAATATATACTGGTTGAAAGAATAGCTGATATCCCAACCTTCACCAAATATATACTGGTTGAAAGAATAGCTGATATCTCCAGGAGATAATGAGCTCTGGACTAAAGTAACATGATATATTATTAACACCATTATTTTAAGAGAAATGTACACACACACACTACTAAAGAGTATCTAAATTAGAATTACTAGAACTGAAAAATCAAGAATTCAAAACAGAAATATTAAAAGAGCTAAGGGAATGTTAGCTTATAAAATAATAACCTGAAAACATAAATATCACCAATTAGAAATATGAGAAATAAAAAGCACCTATTAAACCATTCCTCTTCAGAAGCATTTTTCTGATTATTCTATATTGCAATGTCATTTTCCTCTCTTACTAGCTGTTGTATCTTTGACAAATTACTATTTTATGCTTCATTTACTTCCTATAAAGTGTGGATGGTAGCAGTGCTTATAGCATAGATTTATTTTAAAAATTAATTAATTTGTGTAAAACTTATTCTAATATTTCTGACAAGTAGAAGGATCTATTAAAATTTTATTGTCATCATTATTGTTTAATTAAATCTAGGACTGAAAAAATAACAAGATTAATATAATAAATAGATATGCATAAAATATTAGAAAATGAATATTAAAGAATATATAATAGGTAAGAAAAGCTGAGGTTTTATTATGCTATAAAGATTTATATTTTATTTTTCTGACCACAATATATCAATTTTTAATAGATAAATAAATCCCAAGTCATTTAAAGTTTAGGAAAATACTTCTTAATTACTCATAGATCAGAGTAACTAGAATAGAAATGTAAACACTAAGAACTAATTATAAGAAAATATATATCAGAACCTGAAAGATGCAGTTCAAGCAGCAAAAGTATTTGTATAGGCTTCATCATTATATTAGTAATTAATTAAGATGAAAACAAATGAGATATGTTTCTAATTTAAGAGAGAGAGAGAAAGAAAGAGGCGGGGAGAGGGAGGAAATGTACCCACTTAACATAAAGATGAGATTAGTTTGAAAGTATAAGGAGGGACAAAAGTTAGCCAAGAAAACACTAAGCATATGAAAGCTGGTGCAGCTATATTTATAACAGATGAGGTGGACTTGACCACCCTGAGTGACAAAATGGTCATTTCATAGGAACCCAAAATAATCACAATATGTATAGACCTATTAAAAGTGCTTTAAAATATATGAAGCAAAAATAAAAAAGGAAAATAAAGGAAAAGTACACCAATTCATAAACCTATAGGAAGATTCAGCTAACAATTTTTAACAATCAGTAATGGTTGTGTGTTGGTTAGTGTGCAGTCCCTGTGGGCCCTGGTATTGGGGGTTCCCACCACTTCACAGGCTTATTCCCCAGGAACACGGGGTCACAGGACACATTGTGGAGTGTCCCGAGAAAGCTTCTTCTGAGGTGTTGGCTAGAGGAGGGTAATAGCACCCACTGCTAAAACTCTCCAGGCCTATCTCCCCTCTCTTCCTACGAAAAATTACTTTAATCTATAGAGCAAAGGGCAAAAGAACATAGCCTGAAGATCACTGTGGAAACTGCCTGTATCCAGGAGAAAATAGCAGCCACAGCAGAAGCCTCCCTCAAACTCATGACACCATTCCTCCTCCCACCTTCTACCTCCTATGGGAAAAGATAGAAAAGAGAAAACTCAAAATGGATACTACTAGTCTATAAGACTTCTGGAAGAAAACATAGGAGAAAATTCATGTGGTATTGATTATGGCAATGAGATTTTAGATATGAATCACCTTTATAGAAGAAAATCTTAAATTAGAATTGATCAAAACTAAAAACGTTTGCACTGAAAAAGACATAGTTAAAAAATAAAAAGGCAAGCTGCAGACTCAAAAAAAGTATGTTCAAATCAAATATCTGATAAAAAGATTGTATCCAGAATATATAAATATCTCTCAAATCTTAATAATATGTATAACTTTGAGTGAAGAAAAGTCCCAGATTAAATTGTTTGACATTCATTCTATAAAATTAAAATCCAAACAAGTCTAAATAATATATTGTTTATGCAGATACATATACACGGGACTATACACACACAAAAGCAGTGGAATAATTAATACAAAAAGTTAAAAGCTAGAGTGAAAACATAGATTTAACTAAATTACTGGTAATCGTCTAGATATTGTTTTGAGTGGTGAATTCATGATTGATATTTTAAAATAAATATAAAAATAAATCAAATATAATAGGGATATATGTAAATCAAAATGCTAGATATATCATTATTGTGGTCTCAATGCTTATGTCACCCCACGTTTCATATGTTAGAATTCTCACATCCAAAGTTATGATGTTAGGGAGGTGGGGCTGATCTTGGTGGCAAGAGGACTTCTGTCTTTGTGGGAAGAATTCAGCAAAGAGACTAAGATTGTAAGGCAGGTACAGAGTTTATTGGAAGCACAGTATGCGCAAAGAAAACAAGGCAGCCATTTATTTAGGGCAGATTGAAAGTTACACACTCAGAGAAGAAGAGTGTGGGCGTCCTCGCTAGTGGGGGCGTGCAATAGGGGAAGCTTAGGTTGTTAATATGGGGTTAATTTTCCAGGGTTTAGAAGAGGGTGACTCCCCTTTTCCCTCTCTTACAAGTGTGTCATCTGAAATTCCTTATCTGGGCTTCTGCCAGGGACCATTTTCAATCTTTCCCGTGAGCACCTAAGGCAAAACCTGTGTCGGGGGGGAGGGGAATCACAACTGCAATTCAAACGATATTATAATGATATTACAATGTGGCCAAGGTTAATAGAGGACAGGTTGAGATCCCCTCAGTGCATGTGTCAGGCTGGGAACTCCTCTAGACCACAAGAATGAGGAGGGTGCGGTGGGCTGCTTTGTCTTTCATCAAATTATCAACAGCCTATGCATTTTTTTTTTTTTTTTTTTTTTTTTTTTGCGATACGCGAGCCTCTCACTGCTGTGGCCTCTCCCGCTGCAGAGCACAGGCTCCGGATGCACAGGCTCAGCGGCCGTGGCTCAAGGGCCTAGCCACTCCGCGGCATGTGGGATCTTCCCAGACTGGGGCACGAACCCGTGTCCCCTGCATCAGCAGGCGGACTCTCAACCCCTGCGCCACCAGGGAAGCCCAGCCTATGCATTTTTATTTGTTCCATGGTTTTCAAGGCCAGAGTTTCTTGTTCAGATGCTACAAAGTTTCTGTTTCAGATGCCATTCCTCCACGCATCATGGTCTTATTAAGTACAAAACAAGAAGATGTCTTTACCTTCTGCCTAATGCTTTTGCATGAGGAGGCTGGTCCTGGGCCTGGCCCTGACTATCCTGCCTCAGGGCCTTTAGGCCGTGAGGATGGAGACTTCATAAATGGAATCAGTGCTTTTATAAAAGAGATCCCACAGAGCTCTTTAGCCTCTTCCACAAAGTGAGGACAAAGCAAAAAGTTGCCATCTACAAAGTGAACCCTCACCAAACACTGAATCTACTGGAGTCATAATCTTGGGTGTCCCACCCTCCAGAACTGTGAGAAATAAATTTCTGTTTTTTATAAAGCCACCTAATCAGTGGTATTTTTCTATAACAGCTTGAACAGACTAAGACACTTATAATAGGAATTAAGTTTAAAAAAAAATAGAACTTAAACAAGAATGGATAAATAAATCATGGTATACATGATTTGGCTTGAACTTTATACTAACTAGAACACCTGTCTTATGGCCTGTCAAACATGCATTTGTACTTCTGCTTTAACCATTAAAGGAAAGAATGCATTTAAAAATCAAAATGGAGTAACTGTAGTTCAGGTATTCAAAGTGGAGCTGGGTGGTCATTGCAGATATGATTTCAGACACATTCCTGCATTACTGAGAACTTGAACTTTCTGAACTGCATCAAACTCAAGGACGCTACCAGCTGTTATCAAAACAATATCTGCTACCAGCTGCCAGCTGCAACCTTATGGTCTCAAGTTCTCCCCTTGTAACTCTACAACAATTTTGGACCCAAGTCAATCCTTGCTTAACAAGTACCCTTACTTCTTGCAGCTCCAATAATAATTCTTGATAAACAACTCATGTAACTAACTGAAACCTTGAGGTTTTTGCCTATATAAGCCTTCCCCATTTTGTAGTCTGGTGGAACACAATTCAAGTGCTTCTTGAATCTATTCCCCCTAGACTATTGTTCTCAGTTTGGCTCTAATGAAAATTTTTTTCTATTCCTATTATAGATTGTTTATTGATTATTTTCATCAACCAAAGAAAGCCCCAGAAGAAGTTCACTCTAGTATGCATGTCTACTGTAGTCATGATAGTCTCTAAGATTCAAAACCAGTAATACAATATTATGGATACTTATTATGAATATGTGCCATAAATGTAAAAAAGGAAAATAGTGTAAATAATCTTCTTGAAACTAATGAGATTGGTTTTCTCTTTGGGAGGGTGGGGAAGAGAGTAATGGAATTGAGGAGTTATGTATAGAAGTCTCAATTTTATTGATAAAATATTTTATTTCTTAAACTGATTAGTGTGTACATAGGAATGTTGCATCTTCAATAGGTAATAATTTGTTGTAGTTGAAATAGTACTTTTCTGAAATATGTAAGCATATATATATATATATATATATATATAAATGAGAGAGTCAGAGGGAGAGACAGACAGACAGAAACAAATAGAAAAGTTATTAAAAACTATATGTGCATAATTCCATTTACAGCTATTGGAATTAGTATAATAATTCAAAATTATTTAATATCAGGGAAAGGAAAAAGTTAAAGCAATAAATGGGATAAAAGATGACACAATTAAATTAACTATTAATCAGCTAAGGTTTTTCAGATATCTCAAATTTTTATTTAATATTCATAATGCACTTATGTGATAGGTATTTTAATTCTCATTCTATAGATGTAGAATTTGAATTCAATAAATTTTTGGTTCTGAATTTCCTGCATCTTCCTGTATGATTGCTTCTAATGGAGTCACTGTGGGAACACTGGTTTCATTTCATAGCTGTGGAAATATAGGATTTAATTTCAACCAAGAATAAATGAATGAGAAGAGCAATCAAGGAGGACTTTTGGTTTGCCAGTAAAATTTTGGTGAATTTTTAAGGAATAAATTTTATAGAATAGTGGGACTAAATTGTTCTTAGGAAAATAAGGCAACAAGTAATATTATTAGCTTATTTTTTTCTCCTTAAATTTAGCTGTGTGTTTTGCATTTTTTTCTGTTTTCAAGATCTTGTGCAGAGATGAACACCATTAACCTAAATACTACTTTTTTCTATCTTTCCATGGGTTGTTCAACTTGCTTAACTTTGGAAAAACTGAAACTACTGATTACAATGTTTCTCCGATATCTAATGTGGAACCCAAAAATTACATGCCTTTGGATGTTTTTATATCTGTTAACAAAGAAGTGTTCCCTCTCAGAAAAATGAAGTGACTCCCTGATGGACACTGTTTAGATACCACTTTAAAGAAAGCATTTGTTGGTTGCTAATAGGAAATTTTGTTTTTTCCGTGCCTTTAGCAGCAAAAAGTATCCAGGAGTTAAAATACAGCTACAGCTGGAGCTGACTTCCATTCATTTGTCATTGTCACTTTGTGAATTAAGAGCCAACAGACCATATCTCTCACTTACCTCAGCTTCTTTTCAGAATGAGGTGAGGTTCATAATGCTCAGATATGATAGTTGTTTCTTCTAAACCATTATTTAGACACAATCAATTTTGATCGGTGTCACTCTATAAACTATTGAGCTTTTCAAAAGGAAAATAAATTCTGATTGTTGTTTATGTATAATTACATGCATCCATGTTAATGGGACATACAGCAATGACATTTGCTTAATATGGCTGTGGTGTTTTTATTGGGTACATTTTAACTTCTCTAAAACTTGAAACAGCTCTCCTTTTCTCTCATTCAAATAATCATATTCAACGTAAGTCCCTTTTTAAGGATGTTAAATGAAGATTCACATTTTCCACATCTCCAAAGCTTTTATTATGACACTTTAATGGTAGCGGATGAAATGATTATATGTCTACTGAACTGCCAATAGGATAATTGGTCACATCATCACAGAAGGGAAGTATTTCCTTAAAATGGATTGCATAACATCAATTTATTCTCTCTTGAGAGTTACAAGCATTAACCTTTGAAATGACAATCACCCTTTAATTGGCATTCTTATACTATCCAATGTATCATTAGCCTTTGTAGATTGTGTCATTAAAAGTAGCAATCATATTATTCAGTAAATTATAAATTATAATTATAATACTGTAAGTTGGGATCATCTTTTTAGCCCCCCAAAAGGCACTAATTAACTATGTGTTTGTGTCAGAATATAAAATGAAGCTTTGTGGCCAACAAATATTTTTTACCTGTTTAGCCTATCACAATTAGAGAGTTACACATCCACATAATTTATAAAGTCACAAACATAATCATAACTTAATCTTCGACAAGATATCTAAAGTACTCTATGTAAGAGAGAACCATTACAAAAATAAAGGCTCCTATAAAATGTACTTCAATGACATGGAAACCTTTAGAATTTTTTAATATAAAATCTATGATAAAGATGTGAGATTATATAGGTAGATTCCCTAGATTATTAACTATATAAAAGTCAACTTTTCAAATGTGAACAGGTGGAATCAGCATGGCAAAATTGTTTGAAACTATTGTGGTATCAAAATATATAGATATATAGATACACACATTAGGATTTTTAATTTGAAAAATAGGTCGCTATAACCCTTGTAACCGGTGGAAAGAATATTTGTAAACATTTTTGACACCAAGAGGTACAGAACTTACTAATTAATTTTCACACACAATTTAACAGAGGGATTCATAAGCCCAGTGTTGAATTAGATGTTTTGCATAATGAACATCATTTGGCATAAACATTTAAAGTGTTTGATATAACAGTTTTTAAACAATATTCTTATGTGTTTTTAAAAAAAATATAATAAGTTTGGCTTTATATCATGGTTTGTTTTATGACCAAAGCTATAAACCCAGAACAAGCTAACATTCTCTAAAGGAATGAGTTTGCTATAGGTTTCATACTATTGACACTGAAGGCTACTTAGTAAACCAATTCACAGTTGAAAAACTTTCCTCCTCTAGTCACCCTTATAGAAATCATATTTTTATAAAAAGGGGAAACCTTGAGCCATCATCACTGATTTCGATCTGTGATTAATTTGTCAGTCTTTGCAGATTTTTCCAATATTCAGTAAAAGAACAGAATATTCTCTACTATCAGAGGTTTACCAAAGTAAAATAACTCACTCTGACCTAGCTTTCTCAAAATAGTGAATTAACTAATGATAATGCCAACAAAGATTGTTGTTGTTTTATTTCAGAATATACTTACAAAGAAAAGTACTTTGAGAATAAATTCCAATAAATAATTCACAAAATTCTGTTTACTTAGCAGACAGAATGTATGTCATAATCATTATGTTGAAAAATTGTTTAGACAAGGGTCTGTGATGCTTAAGCACTGGAAGTAAAGCATCAGAGTACTTTTTGCTCCAGATTACAAATGTGTTAACATATTTATAATAAAATAAAAAGATGTAAAATTACAGAATGTTTTAGCATGCAGCTACCTTAGAGATAACTGTATCCCCCTGATAATTTCAACATGAGGAAACTGAGACCAAAATATCGTCAAGACTTAACCAATTTTATGTAGTTATTGCAGAATAAAAATCAAAACCCAGGTAGTCTGATACCTGCTCTTTCCACCACATAGTGCTGTAATCACTTACAAAAGTAAACATTATTTTCTCCTTTTAATCAATGTTTATCTGCTAAATGCAGGATTACCATTCAACATAGGCAAATATTGACTTTATTAACTAGTCCCATTCATTTATGCAAAAAGGCACTCTTTTGATTCTATTATATAAAGATCTGACCTAGATGACATAAAAGTTAAATGAACATGAGTAAAATATGGAGGCAGTTGTAATTTGGTGAAAAAGTAAGGCATTTTAAAGATAATTATATACCAAAATATATGTATGATCATAATAAAAGACAAAGTATAAGAGAATTCAGAGGGACAAAGTAATGTTTCTACCTGGAGTATCATTAAATTTTTAATCAAGAATGAGACCACTTATGTTAGGCCTTAGATATTGGTAGAATTTAGCATGAAAAATAAGATTTTTGCATTTTTTTCTAAATAAGATAGTTGTTTCAATAAAGGAAAGCAAGATTTTTCAGCACTAAAGAAACTTTCAAGGACATGCTGAGTGCTTTATAACAATTTATTTGTCAAAATATGAAACAAATGTATACATTATTTACTTAGAAGGGTAGGACTATTCATGTTTGTTGTCTGAATCTTCTTAGAGTTATGTCAAAGTTGGAGAATTAAATTCTAATGTTTTTGTCATCTGATATTGGATACTATATAACCTCTGCTCTAAAGTTACTTCTTTGGCCTTTGTTATGCTGAGGTAGTGTCCTTCATTTATTGAGAGTTTTTATCATGAAAAAATACTGATTTTGTCAAATGCTTTTTCTGTATCTATTGAGACAATCATGTGATTTTTATCCTTCATTCTGTTAATGTGGTATATCACATTGATTGATTTTCATATGTTGAACCATCCTTACATACAAAGGTTAAGTCCCACTTGGCCATATTGTATGATCTTTTTAATGTGCCGTTGAATTTGGTTTACACGTATTTTATTGAGGATTTTTACATTTATGGTCATCAGGTATATTAGCCTGCAGTTTTCTTTCCTTGTGGTGTCTTTTTCTGGTTTTGTTATCAGGCCAATACTCGCCTTGTAAAATGAGTTTGGAAATGGTTCCTCTTCTCTGATATTTTGGAAAAGTTAAAAGAAATGTTGTATATACATACAATAGAATATTATTCAATCTCAGAAAAGAAGGAAATCTTACAATACGTGACAATCTGAACCTGAAGAACATTATACTAAGTGAAATAAGCCAGTCACAGAACAGATATTGCATGATTCCAATTATATGAGTAATTAAAATAGTCAAACTCATAGAAACAAAGAATAAAATGGTAGTTGCTACGGGCTGGGGAGTGGGGAATGGGGAGTTGCTAATCAATGAGTATAAAATTTCAGTTATGCAAGATAAATTAGTTCTAGAGATCTCATGTCTAATATTGTTCCTGTAGATAGGAATTCTGTATTGTACACTTAAAAAACTACTAAAAGTTTAAATCTAGTATTCTTAATACAATAAAAAAGTTATTTGTATTGCTTTGGAGAGCTTAAAATTCATATATATAGTTATGTAATATATGTGTATATACACTTTATATACACAAATATTAAAATGCAACTTGGTCAACCCTTTTTTTTTTTGAAAAAGAACATCTCTGCTCAGTATCGAGTTGCAGAACTATGATTAAATAAGAACCACATTGCTCTCATCAACTATGATACAGAAAGCAGTTTCCATACTCTTAAAATTTTACTAAAGTATTTGTGCTGAGTTTGCATTTGCTGACAGGATTGTTCAGTGATAGCATAGAGGACAGGCAGTAGAAAACAGGTTGGAAAGCATCTCAACTCCACGAAGAGAAAATACATTGCAAAGCTATTCAGCAGCATGCAACAAATGTTTGAAAACAGCATACCATTTTCAGTCAGTGATTCTATCTTGGAAATTTTATCAAAAAGTAATTCTTAGTTAGAAAAATAGCGTTTATGCTTATGAGTCATTAGAGTATTTTTTTTTACATTACCAAATTTGGGAAACAATGTAAATGAATAAAAATAGAGAAATTTGAATACATATAGTAGACATTAACTCAAAAACATATTATGCAAGTGACCATATAAATTTTCATTCAGTTGGAGACACTTTTAATAAGGATGATTTGGAAGAAAGCCAGTGCTACAGGTATAAACTCGGACTGGTCCAGGTAAACCAAAACATATGGTTACTCTAAATATGATTCACCTTTTACTATAATGTTAAAAAATAATAATTGGCTTGAGGAAGCATTTATAACATTAACTGTATGAATAGTAAATTCAGAATCATCCAAAATATATACATTAAATTGGTGATCTGCTTTGATATTGTAGATATGTCTTTTGGTAAAGATATAAATGACTACATTTATTTTCCAATTTTACTAGTTTTTTATATTGAATATGCATTGATTTCATAAAAGTATATATAGTAAACATAGCTTTATTTAAAATATAAACAAGAATTGCCTAAGTAATGAAGTAGTATGACTTGTTCAGAATTCTTACAAAGTTAATAGTTAAGCTATAGAGGAGAGAGAAAATAGCATAAAGAATATATATATTCTGTCTTTTTCCAAGTTATGCAATTCAAAATTACCCCAAATATTTAACAACTTTAAGTCGCATTTCAGAACCATTAAAAAAAACTGGCAATTATTCTACAAGTGACCTGCAAATAGGTAAAACAGATTACAATTTTATTCTGAGAGATTAAGTTTCTAGACAATGCCTTGACAGTATATTACTTTTTAGTTTATTTGGTAATGTAGTTTAATTATTTTAATACATTGCTCAGTTTAGTGTCATTCTCTTAATGCTAACTCACTAATAATTACATACAATTAATGATACACTGATTTTGGAATAAAATTACATTTTCTTACCACAGTCTGTATAGGTGAACAGGGAGTGTCCAGCTAATTCAATTACACAAGATATTCCCTGCCTTAAAGAAGCCTACTGGCAAAAGAGGGAATAAAGCAAGTATCTCAATATGTTCCTTTCTAGGAAATATGCTACTTAATTTTCAATGAATGTAACTGCAGTTCTATATAGGTTTAGAATTGTTTACTTCAATCACATTAGAACAAACATAAAAATTATTAAAAAATATATTTGAAAGGACAGGGCTTTTCAATATCATTATAAGATATTCCAATATTTATGTAATAATTCCCAGATCTAAGGTTCAGATATTAATATTTATAAGGCTAATTAAATTTGTGATCAGATTAGCTAATTCACAATAAAAAAAATACTTGACCAGGGTTTTCAGAAAATTAAGAGTTTACAGTTACATGCATGATTTTTTGAAATAATAACCAAATGAGTCAAAGTCCAATCTTCCTCCAAAGCCAAATTTAGGAATTTCTCCCTGCTGAAGTAAGGAAGCATGAGAGGAGAAATTATTGCAAAATCTCCAGAAAGACAAAAGAAAACAACTAACAGCCATTGAGTATGAATGGTTTTCATTCACCATAATCCTTTCTGTAATCTTGTGTGGTAGGTATTATCATCCTCTTTTGAAGATGAGTATACTGGGTCAAGGAGATATTAAATATATTTTCTAAGATGCACTCCTAATAAGAATCTTGAGGCAAGTCCACACTGTCCAAATACAAACGTTTTAATATTTTACCCCATTACATTCATAAAATTTTTGTTGTTGTTAACAGTTCCCAACATAGATTAGATTTTCTATTCTCATCTAATTAACTCCTCTGTATATATTTTAGAAAATATTTAGTCAAGAAATAACACACATCTCTGTTTTTCATGTAATTTAAACATCCCAGTAGCTATTAGATACTATTTCTTTTAAAATAATTTTACTAAATAAAACTAAATAAATTGAAAGAAGAAAGAATCCTCTGAACATCATACTGATCCTAGCACTTGTGACCCCCTTTGTTCTATTAGAAAGCATATTGTATATACATCATATCATTTACAGTTAATCTTGTCATTTGAATTGAGCTACCTTACAACTTCATTCCAAATGTGTCATCATGTTGCTTGATTAAAAGAAAATAATCAAGAAGCTCAATATATCCTTTGTCTACTAATCTCTTTCATATAATTCAATAACACAGAACATGCCTATCAAAAAGAAAATGCAGCAGATTTTTCATACATTTTTATTGCTTTTTTTCCCCCTTAGCCTGAAAAGTATGGCATTTGTTTCTTTATAATGAATTCACATGCTTCTCTTAGATTTCTTTTCCTCTGTGACAGTCCAATGAGTCTTTATCTATTGCTCCAGACAGCCATCTTCCCAAATCACCTACAGATGTGAATGATAACCCTATCACCTACTAGACAGAAACATCAAAATTCTGGCCAGCATTCACCAAGATAGCTTTTTCTTATCTGAAGCTATCCATCTATAATGTGTAAGGACAGAGCCTGCTTTCAGTAATGCAGCTGGTGACAGCAACTAAGAATAGCACAAGCTTCTTTCCAGATGATGTAGAGTAACACACCTTCATCAAAATGAACTAGAACCAGATGCTTGACTTCTGAAGGACAATTGGAAAATTGTATATTGCATATAAATTGCATAGAAAGACTGAATCGAATAACTAATTGAAATATATTTTGTAACCAATTCTCTAAATAGGTATGATTTGACATCTATAAAGAGTTTAACCAGCTTATCATTGTTTTGTTTAATAAGGCAAGTACCAGTTGTTTGCATTTTTCATTACGTGATCAAAAACAATAGCAATAATTGTATAAATTAGTGAATAAATTAAATATGTTTGAGTGAACCTGAAATTTTAATGTCATGAAATAATTAAATACATATAGTCCTGTCAGAAAACACACCTCTTAAACCTGGATTTTTCTTTTTGACATTACCTAATATTATATAAGCTGTTACAAGATCCTCCATGACACAAATTAATCCTGAATAAGCCATCACGATGCAAAACTTACTTTGACAATTAAGACAAAAAAGAGTATTGTCTTAACACTAACATATTATTGAATATAAAATTATTTTTCCCCTCAATAAAATAGAAAAAAATTATAAAAATTATTTTAATAAATAGTCACTTTAGCAACAAAATGATTTATTATTTTTAATTTAAATGGAAAGCATCAGGCTCCTTTTTACATAAAGATGTTTGCATCTGTGTGTGTGTATATTTACACACACACACATATATATCTATATATGTACATATATAGGTATATAATTTTTTACCTGTGGCTCATGCCCGTCCTTGAGGGGATTTCCTTTTGTCTCATATAAAGCAGGTCTCATCAGATTTTGTGAAAGCCTGAGGTTAGCAAAAGCATTTTGTTTTAAGTAAATTTAAAACTTGAGTTGCTAAGAGTAAAAGGCAAATGCACCACTCCTCTCCAACCTGTTCCCTATTCCAAGGGTCTTTAAATCTTTCTGATTTGTGCTCCAGAAATGGAGGTAGACCCACCTGTCTACCTCTCATTTTAGAGCTCCTGTTACACAGTTTGGGCATTTGCAGTAGGGAAGATGGAACAACTCTACACATGTTGTTGCCTCTCTACCATTTAAGCATGGGTGTGGGGTTTTGTGTAACTTAAAGTATTAGAGGTATTAAAAAGGCTTTATTAAATGAGTGTGTAGGCAATTGAAGGTGCACCAGAGTGATATTACATAATTGTCTGTGGTGCATTTTAATAAACTACAGGCTCACATATGGATCACAGAATAAATGCTGGCATATAGAAATGTTTGGATTAATTATAATGTTAATTGGAAATTAGAGCGCTTTGCTTTCTTGTGGCAAAGCGCATCAGTGAAAGCGTGAGTTAGGAGGTGAGGTACTCAGCACTGACTGCAGCTGACCCTCCTTTTCCACTAGCATTTTCCTGAAGTGTTGCTTGATATCAACAGCGTGACTATTATTTAAGCACCGTGCATGTCAAAAGATAAACTAATTGTGTTACTGTTGCTGTTCTTTCCAGAGGAGGAACCTGGCAACACTATCCTTTTTCTTTTCTCAAACATTTGCCTCCTTCACATATTCAAATCTTTAAAATACACAGAAAACGGGCTTCCCTGATGGCGCAGTGGTTGAGAGTCCGCCTGCCGATGCAGGGGACACGGGTTCGTTCCCCGGTCGGAGAAGATCCCACATGCCGTGGAGCGGCTGGTCCCGTGAGCCATGGCCGCTGAGCCTGCGCGTCTGAAGCCTGTGCTCCGCAATGGGAGAGGCCACAACAGTGAGAGGCCCGCGTAAAAAAAAATACACAAAAAACATTTTTCTATCAAAAACAAAACAGTAGCAACTATAAAAAATAAACCTATGTTTCTGTAGTCCTTGCATGATTATTTCACCCATGAATCTTACAAATCAAGCAAAAGGGAGTGATGTAAGAACAAATGCGCAGCATCGATGAGGTGATAATGTACACACAGCCGCGTGCAGAGTGTGTGTTGGGCTCCATCTTCAACACCTACTATTTTATGTCTTTTGTGTGTTTAGGGTCTCAATTTCCTCTTCTCAGCTTCCTATGTGCGAAATGACAACAACCACCCACTTCAACTGAAACCAATAAATAAATCATAAGACTTGTAGGTATGTAATCATTTAACATGTTGAAGGAAGAACAAATAGTTTTCAGAAAGTCTTATTGGACATTAAGAAATTATTTCATGAAGTATTAAAAAGCCATTAAAGATAAAACCATGCTTAGGCAAGAAGTATCAAGAAATCATTAGCATTGAATATTTTAATTTTATTTAGATGAATTAGTGAGTTTCACTAGCAACTCAAGAGTGTAATGTTTAACTGAAAAAAGAAATCCAGTGGTTGGCTTGTTCAGGGGTGTGTTTAATTTGCTTATACTACTTATGTTAGTTTACACTTATCTCAGAGGGGGGACATGAGGATAGCTCTCTTTTTGTTCATCATTTAGTGCTCTCCTCTTTGGGGGCACATTTTATATTAAATATACCTAGTAAAGATCATTTAGCAATTAAACCATTTTTTAACAAATTTTTAGTTTCTAAGAAAGTTGAGAAATGTTTAAAAATACATATGTCCCATGGGAAAATTCTTGCCTATATTCTGGACCCTCTCATTTCCTTTAAACAGTGCAGAAGGACATTATCTCCTTGCCAAAGATCTGGAAGCTGGCTTTGATTTTCAGCTCTAATGGTCTCATCAGAATCCTCATCTCAGGAGCATTAGCTGACAGAGACCCCATGCTGTGATTCACACTGTTTAATGCCAAGTTGATGGGTAATAAAGTTATCATAATCCATAATTGAATTATAGATGATAGCCTCTGCTCTGATTGTAACACTGAGACTGGTTTCATTTACACTTCTGGGATGCTTGACAAATGATTTGGGCTGGTCTTTGATACAGGGTCAAGGGTGGAGAAATTTTTCATATAATTGCATTCTATCTTACTTGAAAGAAATCTTCTACATCCAAATTGGATTTATTTTTGAGTTGACATATGTGTGTAGTTTCTATGGTAAGTATAAATTTTAATAAGGATTTGTGTAGGTGTTTCCTCTTTGCAAGAGATATTTAGATTGAGTTTATCATCCTATTTGCATGTAAAAATTGCTTCTTGTTACTGCTACAAACCTCAAAAACAGAAGCAAAATATACTGTCTCCTAGGGAAAATAGAAAAAAAAAGTGCATATTTGGAAATTGATTTTATTGTTCCCAAACTACGGTTCTCATGCAAATTTTATGTCAATTTATGAATTTGCTGAGGCTGTTCACTTAGCTGAGCATAATGCCCTCCTTTCTTATTTTAAAATCATATCCAATTCTATCCTATTTTGTGAGGCCCTTTCCTGCAAAGAAGTGTAGTAGATGCTAAGTTCACAAGTAGCCTGTATTAGCACGTACTAGCTATGTGATTGAGGCATTCACCAAAACTTTCTAAATCTCTCTAACTTCTCATGACGATGGCAATTTAGCTTCTCTCAAAGGGTTGTAATGAGTAAGCAAGATAATACTGAGGCAGATCTAGCATTCTCTCAGAAGGACTTAATCAAAATGCTATGGCATATATGGATAAAAAAATGAAGCAGCTTTGCGTCAGTTTTAATTATTTTTATGCATAAGTATGTATACAGGGGATGGTTTTAATGTATGTGTTTATAATAGAAATCATTACTTTAGAAAAATGCTTTATACTAAACATTCTTTGTATTCTTACTTTCATAGCTAAGAAGATTAGCTTTATTAGATATTCCTTGGAAACTGCAATTATATTTAGAAAGGAAAACCAGTTGATTATAAGCAGCAAGAGACTGCAGAGAATATGATTTACTTTCCAATATCTTAAAGAGTATACTAAGTCTCATAATTGAATAAAAGATTCAGGGTCTTTTGAGATCTCATATGTCAATGTTGAATACATAACTACAAAATTTTTGTAAATGGGATGTAAACATCTCTTGATTAGACTGCACTAGACAATGATATATAAATCTATAGGCAGTACTATTGAGATAGAGAAATATTTACAGAAAAAATGTTACAGATAGAGAAATATTTACATTAAAAAAAAGTTACAGAGTACTTTCTATGGGATAAACATAGGCTAAGAAGTTATATAAGTTATAAGAAGTTAAATAAGAATATAAGAAGTTAAATTTTGGCCTTGGTAAGTCCAAGGCCAAAAGCATAACTGTTTTTTTCTTTTATTTACAGATAAATATTACCTATATTGCTTATACTAGTTTACTGAAATTAAAGAAATCACAGACTAATACACTACACATATTACATTTATACAAAAGGCTGTTATACATGTATTCTCTTTTCAATTATCACACATTTTAAGTTACTGCACCAAAATTTTATGTAAGTGCATACATATTCTCTTTTAATTTACATTTAAAGGTTGCCATTCCATCCCTGAGGCATGTTCAAGGAAGAAGAGAAAAATTACAATGGAAAAGAAAAGAAAACGGAATTCACAAAAGAAGAGAATGTTAATGCACTCTTTTTCTTTTGCTTTTAGATTATTGGCTTTGAGTTACTGTTATGGAGTAATATTAATACACTTTGAGAAAAAGAAAGAGTTCCTGGAGGGTATTTGGAGGAATTCTGAAACTTCCTTACCTGTAGTAGCCCCAGTTTTTATCTGAACATAAAATTCCTCACTCTATAAATTATTCCTGGCTTCACTATACTATCTAAAAGTGATTGTGTACACATTTGTAGAATGAAGTTGAAACTTAATTTACTATGTTTAGATTTTAGATTTGTTTTATGTTGAGCATCCATAGATACTCTAAAGCCAAAGCTTTGTTTCATAAATGCTCTTTCACATTAACATAGAAGTTTCCAGAACTTACCTATCACAGTAAATATGAATTTAACTATTTAATTTATTTAAGTACATGTTTATTTATATTCCATTGAATTCTATGTTATATGTAACTCAAAAAATTAAAAAAATAAGATTTACCTCCTAAAGGAAAGTGATTTATATATGCAAATATTCTATTTGTATTTAAGATCTCATGTTCAAAATATGTTATGTTTAAAATATCTTAAAATACAAAGTATGTTAAAATAACCTTAGGTAAATATTAAATAAGTTGATATTTAGCTCACATTTTTAGGTGCATAATGAAGATGTTTACTTATTCACGCAAAATCTGGAGAAAAATTATATAAACTATGGTGATATTTGTGAGAATATTAATTGAAGGATTAATTAATATCAGAATATTAATTGATGGATGGATGCCTGCATATATGATAGATATCTAGGCAGATAGACAGATTAGATAGATTATAGTTAGCACTTCTATAACAATTCCTAGAAAAAAATTATAATTTTAAATTTAAACTTCCAAGTGCTGACTGATCTTAGCACATAACCAACCTTTTTGTTTTAGAATCATCTTATTTTTAAAAATGTAAGTTATAGACATGTATGAAGCATATAATTTTTTTTTTGCAAATAGAAAAGGCTTTATTTGTGGTCTTAGAATTGCAGTTTGGGGGGGCACAGATTTCAACAGCAACTCACATTTGTTCCTGAAGCATACAGTATTTTAACAATTTAAAAATTCTTATTTAATGTTTCTCTTCCTCTAAGTATTTGAAAAATATATAGATAATTTCATTTAATGTGTTGCACACTGATTTATAAAATAAATTTAAATGTGAAAGAGAAGTATTTTATAGCAATATACCAAAGAGATAAGAGTACAAATATCCAACTCAAAACTAGAAATAATTTTTCTAAGTGCTAAATCATAAATATCAAGAATGTTTAAAAAAAAGAATGTCTACCTTAAAATTTTTAAATATTCAACAGTTGATTTTTTTTCCACATCTGAAGTATTTTCATATTTTTCAATTTCTGATATAATATATATATCTTAGGGAGGTAGGTTGCCTTCTCTGGTTTTAATGCAATAGCAGATAATTTTCTTCCTGAGAAAAATAATGCTGTCCGTCAATTGTTATTATTGAAAACTCAAAGATATATACAACATACTTCCTTATTGGAACACATTTGTAACAATGTATCTCAATTTAACACATATGAAAATCTGCTCATTTTCTACATAAATAAGGAGACCAAACTCAGTCACTTTCTCCACTTATGACTGTTCTTTTCTCCTTTAATACAACCACATTCTGAATTTCATATACTATAAGCTTGAGCTAAATTACAGTGATAACCACTAAAATAATTTAAATATTAGTGTAAGCAGAAGAAAAAATAAATTAACATATACAAACATATGTAGTTTGGAAATAAACAAATAAAATATGAGAAGCTATTTCAATCTTCACTTTGTTAATTGGTCCCAAGGCTGTTTTGGTATTCATAGCTTCTTTCCTCAGCTATTCATTTCAGGCCTTTTGCCCTTGGGAGTACATAAGTAACTGGAGTTCTTTCTCTTCTGTTTCCAAAGGATCTGAAATCTGGGTGGACTTGCCTGTGTGGGAGTTCTTTAATCTTCCTTTAACACTGTCAAATAAATATGGCAGTACTAGAAAAGATTCTAACAAATTCCCTAGATTCCACCCATATCTTGTCAGATACATTATAAAATAAAAATTATAATTTCTCTTCATATTAAGACTCAATCACTATAGCCAAAAAGTTATTACTTGTCCAGTGGAATGAGGTATTCTATCCAAATGGTTGGTGGTTGTTGAAACTTTGAATTTCACACAATTTTATTTTTTAACTATGTTCCCAGGAGAAGGCATTCCTCCTTCAGTTTCTAAGTCCTGAAAACAAGCAGATCTCCAGGTTGAGTGGACCAAGTCAAGATTTTGTGACAAATGTAACATTTACAGATGCATTCCCAACTCTTCTTTGATTCCCTCTATGATACATTTTAGTTACAGGAAGAAACAACAGTATATATGGGTTGCTGGTTCAAAGCATAATACCATATCCTATAAGAAAACACCTCAGACTTTTAAGGTTTTGTATTTCCGGCTGGCTTTTAACTGAGTCTTCAAAAAACCATTACACAATCAATGGTTTCTGGGCAATGGTTTCTTGGGAATTTAGAACATAATAAAATCCATAAATTCAGTATGTGTTGACCTATATTGCCTTACTTTGTTTGCTGCAGAATTAGAAACAGTATTGTGTGGAATACCAAGAAGGTGAAAGAGGTATTTGGTAAGTCAAGTATGATTTTGCTGAGAGAGCATGACATATCGAGAAAATAAATCCATTTCCAGAAGTTGTAATTCTAATCCTGAGGGAAAATCATTGCCTCCAATCTATGCTCTGGGAGCAAATTTATATCCTGTAAAATGTTGACTACAAGAAACAAAAGATTGTTCATTGCTACTAACCAGTTGGGTACTCAGTTTTGGTCATAGCCTTGATATAAGAAACATGTTGTTGCAACCATGTGTAACTGCCATCCTGTCCCCATGTCCACTGTGTTCATCAGCCTATTGGGTAAGCACAAGGGTGGCTGAGGAAGAAGCTGACTGTAATCAACCGTGTGGGTCACAATGTTCACCTGCTTACTGAAAACCTTCTATTAAATAAGTACCCTGTGGTGGCCTTCGCAAGGATAGGTATTACCAAACTCTATTCTGAGAAGCCCATTCACATACATTTGTTTAGCTCTCCATGTCGCAATCTTCCAGTCTTGCTTTTCCCCAATCTCTGATCACCCAGTGAGTCATAACTGCTTGTCTAAAGTAAATATGTTATCAAGTCCAAGCTCAAACTGCTCACCCCACAACAGGCCAATAAATAGAGAGACAAAGTGTTTTAGGCAAGGAATAAGGACTTTATTGGGAAAGCCACCAGGTCTAGAAGATGGTGGACTAGTGTCCCAAGGAACCATCTTAACAGAATTAGAATTCAGGCTTCTTTTATACTAACAGGGGGGAGAGCTTGGCTGGTGTTGCAAACTTCTTGGTACTGGCCAGACCCTGGAGAATATGTAATAGTCCTTTGTTCTTGCAGCTGTACAGGTCAGTCTGCTCACAATGTTCCTCTAAACCTCCAACAAGGCAATTGTTATTTTCTGTTCCACAACTTTTTTATCTCTATATGAATAGAGGAGTGTTATACCTTTAAAGGTCAAGCCTGGGAGGCAGAGCCTTGAGAAAGTGTTATTATGTATATTTCAACATTCTATTACAAAGGTGCAGAGTCAGCATGACTAAGCAGAGGCAATAGAGTACAAAGTTTAGAGCTAAAGGAATAATTTTGCTCTTCCCTGTTACAAATAGACTGTCTTTGGACAGTGTTATTGTCTAAAGTCTGTGTATATCTGACTTCAAATAACCATTATTATCAAGTAAACTGTGGCATATTGCTCACAATTTTGCCCTTTGTGGGGAAATTCCTTCCCCACATTCCTATAGGATCACATCTGAGTGTGAATGTAAAATCTGTACACTTCTGGATGTGTACAGACTATTTTTAAAGTATACTCAATAGTTTTCCCGAAGTCAACTTGTCACAAGAGCTTCTTGTTGGTTCGCAGGTGTGGTGGTTTCAGAAGGAATAATAGTGTAGCAGGAGAAGGCATGCTGGGGAAAAAAGTCAATGGTTCACACAACTTTCTTATGCCTCCAACATTGTTTTGAATATGTACTACTTCTACTTGATGTTGGAATGCTGTTGTGTGTATCTGCTCTAATTGCCACACTTGCCCTGTTGGCTATTGATGCCAAACCCCTTGCACATGCAATTTTCAGAGCTTTGATGAGGAGACTGTAACCTAGGACCTGCTGGGTGAAAGTATTATGGTATGTCACCCATGATGATTGATTGCAACATTTCCATCTCTTTCTTGTTTATTATACTGAGGAGTTTCCAGTCCTTCAATTCCTTTCAGCCTCCACTGAGTCTTTTTTTTATTTTAAGCAGAAATGAAATTTATTGAATAACTTTAGGTAACTTCCAGAACTAACTTGAGAACCAGAAGGTCAGGATTCAAGGCTCTGCAGCCAGAAAAATCTCCCAAACCACAGAGTGGGACTATTGCAGGGAAGAACCCTCTGCCTCTTTCACTGGATACAAACCCTGTAGTTTGCACTGCTGTTATTGGGTGTCATGGTCCCTGAACCTGTACATCAAAATTATCATCTTTTTCTTGCTATTCCTCACCAACATGCAAAGCTCACATCCTACTCTCTAACCTCTTACTCTATCTAGCATAATAATCACTAAGGACATGATCTGCTCCCTAGGTGAGAGTTTTACCAAGTCCTTCCTTCCTGAATATGACGAATCACCATGCTGTTAGTTTCTGTTTCCTTATTGCCAATCAACTAACCATTCAATCAACAGTACATAACTTAGGGTCTTGTTATAGTGGCATGCCAATTCTGACAACAAATGTCCATACCAGTCAGGATAGACTAGGTCTGGCTGCAATAATAAAAAAAGTTAAAACAGCAGTCACATAACACAACAAGAATTCATTTCTCATTTCAGTATGGAGACTCTCCCCACTGCAATCATTCAAAGATCCAGGCTGACAGGAGCCCCTTTGTGACATAATTTTTCAAAGATTTTGAGTCAGATAAAGATGAATATGCCAATGGACATATATGCAATGAAAGCTCCCACCTACATTTTGTTGATCAAAGCAAGTCACCTGATTATTATACCTACAAGTCACAAGATAACACCCAACTAGAAAAGGGACAGGGAAATGCAATCCCGCCATTGACTAGAAAAAAATTCAGACATATTTGGTGTATAGTATTTATGACAGAACACCTTTAGTAGGCAGGATTGATCATGTAAAATATTTCTGAAACATAAGGAAACATGTTCTAAAGAGTCTGAGTGAATATCAAAAAATGATAACATTTTCTTCAGTGTCTAAAATTGTTTCTTTCAAATATATAACATCAATAGTTCTTAGAAAATAATTTTACCATTTCTTAATTTAGTTTAAATTGAAGATAGAAAACTATATAGAAATGGATGAATCACATTTATTTGACTTAGTAATTTCATGCTGTGGTAGACCAACTCTAGAGTGCCACCAGTAATTCCCACTTTCTGGTGCCCTCTCCTTTGTGTAACCCTATTCCCTAGAACATGGAAGGGTCCTGTAACTTGTTTCTAACTAATAGAATATGACAAGGAATGGACAGTCACTCCTTTGATTATGTTATGTTACATAAGAATCTGTCTAAGCACACTGGAGTAAGACACTCTTTTGCTAGGCTTCAAGAAGTGAACAGCCACATTGTGAACTGCTTACAGAGGACCACATAGCAGGGAATTGTGGGCACCCCCTGGGATCTGACAATAATCTTCATTTGACAGCTAATAAGATGTTGAGACTGTCAGTCATACACCAAAAAGAAATGAGCTCTGTCAACAACTTTAATGAGTTTGGAAGCAGACCCTTGCCCAGTCAAGCCTCTGAATGAAAATGCAGTTCAACCAATATCTTCATAGCAACCCTGGGGGACACTGAGCTAAGCTGAACTTAAAATCCTGCCCCATGGAAACTGTGAGACAATAAATGTTTGTGTTTTATTAAGCAGCAATATTTGAGATAATTTGTTACACCGCCATAGAAACTAATACACCTGCTTATTGCAATTCAACTTTACTACACTTATTTATCTTTTGCATTGTTTTCCTTTTTTTATTTGAAACTTTTTATTTTGTTAGTTTAAACTTACAGACAATTACGAGAATCCAGCAAGAAAGTCCAGTATGTTCTATATCCAGATTCATCAATTGTTTATATTTTGTTCATTTGCCTTATCATCTTCTCTCTCTCTCTCTCACACACACCTATCTGTGAATGTGTGTGAATTCCACTGAGTCTTAAAAAGATAGAAAACTGGAAGTTTCCTATTATGCAATTTTCTACTATTCTGACTCATGGATCATAATGCTCTGACCTAGGGATGAGAAAGTTGCCACCATGACTGTTCACTTCAGTGCTACAATAGCTTTGACACAATCCATGCTATTAAATAGTTGCTGTATGCTCTGTCCCTCAAGCTAGGAACTGACCATTGAGTCCTGTGCATTGCTGCTCCAGAAAATATGAATTCTTCTATACTCTGCTTGCCAGCAAAACCAATTGAAACAGAAAAAAAAATACATTTTTCCCTTATTTATGCTTTTCAGATACCATGTGGATCTGAATATTTGGTGAAAGCCAAAACACTTGTAAAACCTGAACTGTTAGGAAGTCTAGAAAGGGTAGACTTTAAACATTCTAGCTTTTATCATGAACAAAGCCATCTAAAAGAGAGTTGAGTGAGAAAATCTATACAAAATGTCAGATTTTCTGCAGTTTTACTAATATGTGCCTCACAGTATATTTAAATAACCTATATCTAGAACCACATTTCTTCAGGCTGCAGTGGCATTACCTCATCAGTTTATAACTTGGCCTTTAATTCACATTTTTGTGTGTAAAAACGACACTTGTGAATTTCCCTTTCTTTTGTCCAAGTTCAGCTATATATTAGATTTTCACTGTCATAATACATATTATAATATTTGCATAGGCTTGTAGAAGGAAGACAAGCATCCAAATTAACCCACTATATAGGGGAAATAGAAGTATCTTTTTATTCGCATGTTTCAATGGTCTTTTTTCTTTCAATTATTTTTGGCCAGCATTCTATCAATTGTTTCACTTTACTGTTCACATCTTGCTTCAGTTCAGGAACATTTTTTTCTTCTATTAATATTAGTATTATTTTAGTTTTTATTTTGTTCCATTTTTCAGGTATTCATTCATAAAACATCTTTGAAAATAATTTCTCTTCCATTGGCTCTAACTCCTCTTCAAATAATTTAATTACTATATTGATATATCTTCTCTCTATTCATCTTTCTGTCAATTTATTATGTTTTCTTAGGATTATTTTTAAACCTATATTCCAAAACATAACTTTTCCTATAATCTTTATTCATCATTTTTTTCCATTAGCACTTGAATATTTAAAGTTTCCTTACCCACATTTTCATTTAATTTAGGTCATTTTTATATTCTTTTAACTTAATTTTTCACATTTTATTTAATAAAACTCAGAATACTTTCTATAAATTTATTTGGGTTACAACAAAGTCATTGTATAAACACTTCATGATTATTGATGTAGAAAATTTTATCCAACTTGAAGTTATTCTATACTCTCATTTTTTTTTTTGATATTGTTGATCCATGTACAGTTTTTCTACTACTTTTGTCTGATGATGATCAAATAGTAGTCTAGTTGCACTTGCACATTGCATCTCTCATTGTTTATTTAGGCAACATTCAAATTCTCTTCACTTCCTAAGTTCAGGACTTTAATCTGCAAGGGCACAAGAAAGCTTGAACCACATGCTTCATCTCTGGGTACTTTCTGCATCAGTAAACAGTTTCCAGTTAGTCAGTCATGGGAAATATGCTGTCTCTTTGGGGATATAGCTCAAGTTTCATCTTCCTCCATAGTTTAGGGATAAGCAAGTCACTTAGATAAACTAACTGACTACAGGTACTCCTAGAAGATTCCTAGCAGACTCAGCACGCTGTTTTGTTCATGTACCTTTAACTTGATTTTCTACTGTTTTACCACACTTGAGAAGGGCAACTGAGAGATTACAGTTCATGTTTCCTACCATCTATATTCAAATCTCCACCTTCTCTGTTTTAACTGTGGAGCATTTTTCTCCTTATCATTCAATTGAGTCTATGAAACTATAATACAGTCTGATAGAAAAAAAAAAATAGATTTTGAAAAATAATTTATCCTCCAGATTCATTATACCTGTTTATATATCATAGCTGCCATTTCCCATTTTTTTCCATGAAAACGGTTCTCATCTATGGAAATTGGAAGACATGAGTTTTATGCTTCAATTTTTTAAAAATTATTTTATTTTTGTCTTACTTTCCATTAAAATGTATTATTCCTTTGAGAAATAGATAGTGTTTGAAGCTAAATGTGTACTTTCAATTTAATTGAAATTTATTTCTGGGAGATTACCCTCAAAATATTTTGTGATAAAACTAAAACTCTTAGAAAGTTTAAATCTAAGAAGCTCTTGGTGGCATTAAAAAATGAGATGTCTAACGACTTAAAAAAATTATTTGGAGAGAGTTTTGATGATTCACCACAATTAAATATTTCAAATACCTACTATTGGTTGTCTTACTTTATTAATAAAATTTAAATTGTTAAATGGAGGATTCCTGTACCCCCAAAGGGAATAAATATAATTAATTGAAAAATTATTCAGCAAGAAAATAAAACAACAATTTTATTAAAATTGCTAAAATTTTACTTAGGAATATACTTTGAGTATTTCTAGAATGATACTAAAAATTTTTTTATTCTTTAAAAATAAGAATTAAATCAGCTTATTGATTTAGAGCCTTTTGACTGATCTCATTAAGTTCCATCACCATGGTATTCCATAATTTTAGTCATTAAAAACCCTGCATTTTATTTTTTAATAGTGGTTTCTGGTTGATAATTCAAGGGTTAATAGAAAAATATTTCTAATAGTGTTTTTGTAGAAAATAATGAATAGGTGCAAATAATTTATTAGAATGAAATAGTACTTTTTGTAAATATATTCTACATAAAAGTCACTTGGAGAGTCTTAGAATTAAAGACTAAAATTAATAGCCACTTCTATTAAGTATAAGCTGGGGAAGTGTTCTGTATTTAAATTTATTATTCTATAATGAAATTTTAATTCATTTAAGGCATGTAGATATATTTTGAATCATTAGAGTGTGCAATTTCTAACCTATTTCAAACTTCTAATTTTCACCTACACTATATTAAGTTGTCATAAAGTTAAAGCAAGACACTATTGGTGTTATATGGGGCAGTTTATCAAATTCACTAAGTTACTGGAAGCTGGGAAGAAGAAAAACTCCAGTATTCTAAAATACAGTATACTAAAAATTCCCTGTGGAAGATTTAATTTCATTAATTTACACTTTATGCAAGAAATTTGCTAGTTTGATCAGGTATAACCTAAAAAAATGAATTTCAAAACATTTTTGATCAGGTACTAATAATTATAGTGATATAATAAAAAATGTTTAAGGAAAACTATTTTATGAATAATAAGTCAAAATTAAAACTAAATTCATAGTATTTCCAAATAATTCAAAACTATTTATTGCAAAATATATTTTTCTCTATCCACATGTTCATAAGGGTTAAATTCAGCTTGAATTGACCTTTACCTGCTATAATTTTTTTAAATGTCTTTCAATATCTCAAACCAAAATAAATCTCAATACATTGCTTGTATTTAGATATTTTCATGTACTTTTTCATATATTATACCCTACTGATGACAAAAAGATAAGTAAGACATCATTTAATCAAATCAAAAGGACAGTAAGTAAGTAGGTATATGAGAGGAATAAACAAATAATTCTTTGGTACCATCCAAGGCCATCACAGAAATACGGAACATACTTTTGCAAGGATCAAAAAATTAGAAGATCAGAGATGTTTAGAGGTAACTAGGCAGAATATCTTGAGAATGTAGCATGTGAAATAAAACCTGAAGTATAGATAGGATATTAACAGAGAAAGGAGGAGGCGTTAACTCAGAGAGAATATTAGGAGGAAAGGTGTAGAGGCAATTGGAGGTTGGGATAAGTCTAAGTATATAAAGGAAATACCACACAACACTTGCACAATAAAAGTTTGAGACATTTGTTACATATCCATGCAGAGGATTTCTAATTTACTTGTATAGGCAAATAGGGAAGTCCTGTGCAAACACTGCTTCAGGAAGATTATATTGTCGGCTATGTTTAGGTGCTGACATTCCCATTCATGAGCACCATGAGAATTACTTTTCAGTAGTTTTCAATAAGCTGGACATAATTAGGACCCAAACACATTCGTTGATGGTGGCTTTGGAAATAATAGAACAGATGAGACTTAATGGAGGCAAACTATACATAACTGGGCAATTATTTGCAGAATGTAAGAGAAAGGAGTAAAAGTGGTTAATTCCAGCATAAGTGACTCTAAATTGTATTATTATTACCAAGGTTAAAAGGATTTCCACTGACATTTGCTTTTTTGTGTATTAGATAATATTAGATTTCTCTGGAAAAAGAGAATCAATAGGAGATATATGTGTATATATATTAGAATAATACATAATATACTACGTTTAGATATTACATATTATAAAATATTTCTATATAGCATAATGTATATTCATATATGTGTATGTAAAGATATTTATTATAAGGAATTGGCTCATATGATTATGGACACTAAGTTCCATGATCTGTTGTCACCAGCTGAAGACTCAGGAACATTGGTGATGCAGTTCTGAGAACCATAGTGCCAATGGTGTCTCAGTCTGTGAGGACAGGAGAAGACTGATGTCTAGCTCAAGCAATCTGGCAGAGAGAACAAACTCCCCTTCTCCATATTTTTGCTCTAGTCAGGCCCTCAATGGATTAGATGAGGCCCACACATACTGAGGAGATCAATCTGCTTTACTCAGTCTACCAACTCAAATGCTAATCTCATCCAGGAATACCCTCAGAGACATACCCCAAAATAATGTTTAGCCAAATATCTGGGCATCCCATGATCCAAACAAGTTGACGCATAAAATTACCCATCAAACCATGGTTAGATTAGAAGTATATTGCCTATTTTTTAAAATGTTTCTAGTTATATTTTTGTAATTGGTTTCTTAGTTTTACTATGTTCAGGGATATAACTTAAATCCTTACAAACTTGTAGACTATGAATCAGTATGTGGTCAATTTTGGTAATTGTTCTATGTGCATTTAAAAATACTAAGTATTCTTCAGTTGTTGGATGCATTACTCTAAGTGTGTCAATTAGGGTTAAGTTTGTTAATCATATGTTCACATCTTCTATGTCCTTAATACTTTAAATCTACTTAGGCTATCAGTTCCTCAGAGAAGTACTAAAAATATCTCACAATGTTTGTAAATTTGCCTATTCATACATTCAGATAGGGTTCTTTTTTATCTGAAATATTTTGACAGCATGAGATAGTTAAACACAAGTTTAGATTCCTTTATTTTCCTATGGATTTACATTTTTATCATTATAGAGCATTTCTCTTTATCTCTAGTAATGCTTCTTCTTTTAAGTATACTTTTCCTAGTATTAATATAACAGTCGCAGCTTTCTTTTGGTTCACATTTTCAGAGTATATCTTTTTCCATCTATTTAATTTTGACATTTCTGTGTACTTATATTTAGGGTATATATCTTATAAGCAACCTAAGAATTATTTAATCCAGTCCAACAATCTTAGCCTTGAATCTTTATAAGATCAGAGATATTATCTGTCTTCTTCATGATATACTCTAGGTATAGCAACATATTTTACATACAAGAATTGCTAATAGAAAAGCGGAAAGATTCCCGCACAGAGGCTCGGTGCCCACCAGCACTCACCAGCCCGAGAGGCTTGTCTGCTCACCCGCCAAGGTGGGCGGGGGCTGGGAGCTGAGGCTTGGACTTCGGTCGGATCGCAGGGAGAGGACTGGTGGCGCGAACACAGCCTGAAGGGGTTAGTGCACCACGGCTAGCCGGGAGGGAGTCCGGGAAAAAGTCTGGACCTGCCAAAGAGGCAAGAGACTTTTTCTTCCCTCTTTTTTCCTGGTGCGCGAGGAAAGGGGATTAAGAGTGCTGCTTAAAGGAGCTCCAGAGACGGACGTGAGCCGCGGCTAACAGCGCAGACCCCAGAGACGGACATAAGAAGCTAAGGCTGCTGCTGTCGCCACCAAGAAGCCAGTGTGCGAGCACAGGTCACTATCCACACTGCCCCTCCTGGGAGCCCTGCAGCCCGCCACTGCCAGGGTCCCGGGATCCAGGGACAACTTTCCTGGGAGAACGCACGGCGAGCCTCAGGCTGGTGCAACGTCACACAGACCTCGGCTGCCGAAGGCCCACCCCCAACTCGGTGCCCCTCCCGCCCCCCGGCCTGAGTGAGCCAGAGCCCCTGAATCAGCAGCTCCTTTAACCCCGTCCTGTCTGAACGAAGAACAGACGCCCTCTGGCAAGCTACACCCAGAGGCTGGGCCAAATCCAAAGCTAAACCCTGGGAGCTGTGCGAACAAAGAGGAGAAAGGGAAATCTCTCCCAGCAGCCTCAGAAACTGCGGATTAAAGCTCCACAATCAACTTGATGTACCCTGCATCTGTGGAATACCTGAATAGACAACAAATCATCCCAAATTGAGGAAGTGGACTTTGAGAGCAAGATATATTATTTTTTTCCCCTTTTCCTCTTTTTGTGAGTGTGCATGCTTCTGTGTGAGATTTTGTCTGTATAGCTTTTCTTTCACCATTTATCCTAGGGTTCTGTGTGTCAACCTTTTGTTTTGTTTTTTTGCTTAATTTTTTTTCCTTAATAATTATTTTTTATTTTAATAACTTTATTTTACTTTATTTTATCCTCTTTCTTCATTTCTTTCTTTCTTTCTTTCTTTCTTTCTTTCTTTCTTTCTTTCTTTCTTTCTTTCTTTCTTTCTTTCTTTCTTTCTTTCTTTTTCTCCCTTTTATTCGGAGCTGTGTAGATGAAAGTCTCCTGGTGCTGCAGCCAGGAGTCAGTGCTGTGCTTCTGACGTGGGAGAGCCAACTTCAGGACACTGGTCCACAAGAGACCTCCCAGCTCCACGAAATATCAAATGGTGAAAATCTCCCAGAGATCTCCATCTCAACACCAACACCCAGCTTCACTCAATGACCAGCAAGCTACAGTGCTGGACACCCTATGCCAAACAACTAGCAAGACAGGAACACAACCACACACATTAGCACAGAGGCTGCCTAAAATCATAATAAGGCCACAGACAACCCAAAACACACCACTAGATGTGGACCTGCCCACCAGAAATACAAGATCCAGCCTCATCCACCAGAACACAGGCACTAGTCCCCTCCACTAAGAAGCCTACATAATCCACTGAACCAACTTTAGCCACGGGGGACAGACACCAAAAACAACAGGAACTACACACCTGCAGCCTGCAAAAAGGAGACCCCAAACACAGTAAGATAAGCAAAATGAGAAGACAGAAAAACACACAGTAGGTGAAGGAGCAAGATAAAAACCCACCAGACCTAACAAATGAAGAGGAAATAGGCAGTCTACGTGAAAATAATGATAGTAAAGATGATCCAAAATCTTGGAAATAGAATAGAGAAAATGCAAGAAACATTTAAAAGGACCTAGAAGAACTAAAGAGGAAACAAGCAATGATGAACAACACAATAAATGAAATTAAAAATACTCTAGAAGGGATCAATAGCAGAATAACTGAGGCAAAAGAACGGATAAGTGAACTGGAAGATAAAATAGTGGAAATAACTACTGCAGAGCAGAATAAAGTAAAAGGAATGAAAAGAACTGAGGACAGTCTCAGAGACCTCTGGGACAACATTAAACACAAAAACATTCAAATTATAGGAGTTCCAGAAGAAGAAGACAAAAAGAAAGGGACTGAGAAAATATTTGAAGAGATTATAGTTGAAAACTTCCCTAATATGGGAAAGGAAATAGTTAATCAAGTCCAGGAAGCAAAGAGAGTCCCATACAGGATACATCCAAGGAGAAAAACACCAAGACACATATTAATCAAACTATCAAAAATTAAATAAAAAGAAAACATATTAAAAACAGCAAGGGAAAAACAACAAATAACACATAAGGGAATCCCCATAAGGTTAACAGCTAATCTTTCATCAGAGACTCTACAAGCCAGAAGGGAGTGGCAGGACATATTTAAAGTGATGAAAGGGAAAAACCCATAATCAGGATTACTCTACCCAGCAAGGATCTCATTCAGATTTGATGGAGAAATTAAATCTTTACAGACAAGCAAAAGCTGAGAGAGTTCAGCACCACCAAACCAGCTTTACAACAAATGCTAAAGGAACTTCTCTAGGCAAGAAACACAAGAGAAGGAAAAGACCTACTATAACAAACACAAAACAATTAAGAAAATGGGAATAGGAACATATATATCGATAATTACCTTAAATGTAAATGGATTAAATTCTCCCACCAAAAGACAAAGACTGGCTGAATGGATACAAAAACAAGACCCATACATAAGCTGTCTACAAGAGACCCACTTCAGACCTAGGGACACATACAAACTGAAAGTGAGGGTATGGAAAAATATATTCTCATATCAAACAAAATAGACATTAGAATAAAGACTATTACAAGAGCCAAAGAAGGACACTACATAATGATCAAGAAATCGATCCAAGAAAAAGATATAACAATTGTAAATACTTATTCACCCAAAATAGGAGCACTTCAATACATAAGGCAAATACTAACAGCCATAAATGGTGAAATCGACAGTAACACAATTATAGTAGGGGACTTTAACACCCCACCTTCACCAGTGGACAGATCATCCAAAATGAAAGTAAATAAGGAAACACAAGCTTTAAATGATACATTTAAAAGGATGGACTTAATTGATATTTATAAGACATTCCATCCAAAAACAACAGAATACACATTTTTCTCAAGTGCTCATGGAACATTCTCCAGGATAGATCATATCTTGGTCACAAATCAAACGTTGGTAAATTTAAGAAAATTGAAATTTTATCAAGTATCTTTTCCGACTACAATGCTATGAGACTTGATATCAATTACAGGAAAAGATCTGTAAAAAATAGAAACACATTGAGGCTAAACAATACACTACTTAATAACAAAGTGATCATGGAAGAATTCAAAGAGGAAATCAAAAAATGCCTAGAAACAAATGACAATGGAGACACAATGACCCAAAACCTATGGGATGCAGCAAAAGAAGTTCTAAGAGGGAAGTTTATAACAATACAATCCTACTTAAGAAACAGGAAACACCTCGAATAAACAACCTAACCTTGCACCTAATGAAATTAGAGAAAGAAGAACCAAAAAAACCCAAAGTTAGCAGAAGGAAAGAAATCATAAAGATCAGATCAGAAATAAATGAAAAAGAAATGAAGGAAATGATAGCAAAGATCAATAAAACTAAAATCTGGTTCTTTGAGAAGATAAACAAAATTTATAAACCATTAGCCAGACTCATCAAGAAAAAATGGGAGAAGACTCAAATCAATAGAGTTAGAAATGAAAAAGGAGAAGTAACAACTGACACTGCAGAAATACAAAAGATCATGAGAGATTACTACAAACAACTTTATGCCAATAAAATAGACAACCTGGAAGAAATGGACAAATTCTTAGAAATGCACAACCTGCCAAGACTGAACCAGGAAGAAATAGAAAATATGAAAAGACCAATCACAAGCGCTGAAATTGAGACTGTGATTTAAAATCTTCTAACAAACAAAAGCCCAGGACCAGATGGCTCACAAGACAATTCTATCAAACATTTAGAGAAGAGGTAACACCTATCCTTCCTAAACTCTTCCAAAATATAGCAGAGGGAGGAACACTCCTAAACTCATTCTACGAGGCCACCATCACCCTGATACCAAAACCAGACAAAGATGTCACAAAGAAAGAATACTACAGGCCAATATCACTGATGAACGTAGATGCAAAAATCCTCAACAAAATACTAGCAAACAGAATCCAACAGCACATTAAAAGGATCATACACCATGATCAAGCGGGGTTTATTCCAGGAATGCAAGGATTCTTCAGTATATGCAAATCAATAAACGTGATACACCATATTAACAAATTGAAGGAGAAAAACCATATGATCATCTCAATAGATGCAGAGAAAGCTTTCAACAAAATTCAACACCGATTTATGATAAAAACCCTGCAGAAAGCAGGCATAGAGGGAACTTTCCACAACATAATAAAGGCCATATATGATAAACCCACAGCCAATATCATCATCAATGGTGAAAAACTGAAACCATTTCCACTAAGATCAGGAACAAGACAAGGTAGCCCAATCTCACTACTCTTTTTTTTTTTTTTTTTTGCGGTATGCGGGCTTCTCACTCTTGTGACCTCTCCTTTTGTGGAACACAGGCTCCAGATGCGCAGGCTCAGCGACCATGGGTCATAGGCCCAGATGTTCTGTGGCATGTGGGATCCTCCCAGACCGGAGCATGAATCCCTGTCCCCTTCATCGGCAGGCAGACTCTCAACCACTGTGCCACCAGGGAAACCCCCTCAGGACTCTTTTTCAACATAGTTTTGGAAGTTTTAGCCAGAGCAATCAGAGAAGAAAAGGGAATAAAAGGAATCCAAATTGGAAAAGAAGAAGTAAAGCTGTCACTGTTTGCAGATGACATGATACTATATAGAGAGAAATCTAAAAATGCTACCAGAAAACTACTAGAGCTAATAAATCAATTTGGTAAAGTAGCAGGATACAAAATTAATGCACAGAAATCTCTGGCATCCCTATTCACTAATGATGAAAAATCTGCAAGTTAAATTAAGAAAATACTCCCATTTACCACTGCAACAAAAAGAATAAAATATCTAGGAATAAACCTACCTAGGGAGACAAAAGACCTGTATGAAGAAAATTATAAGACACTGATGAAAGAAATTAAACATGATACAAAAAGAGAGATAGACCATGTTTTTGGATCGGAAGAATCAACATGGTGAAAATGACTCTACTACCCAAAGCAATCTACAGATTCAACGCAATCCCTATTAAACTACCACTGGCATTTTTCACAGAACTAGAACAAAAAAAAAAAATCACAATTTGTATGGAAACACAAAAGACCCCGAACAGCAAAATCAATCTTGAGAATGAAAAACAGAGTTGGAGGAATCAGCCTCCCTGCACTCAGACTATACTACAAAGCTACAGTAATCAAGACAGTATGGTACTGGCACAAAAACAGAAAGATAGATCAATGGAACAGGATAGAAAGCCCAGAGATAAACCCACGAACATATGGTCACCTTATCTTTGACAAAGGAGGCAGGAATGTACAATGGAGAAAGGACAGCCTCTTCAATAAGTGGTGTGGGGAAAACTGGACAGGTACATGTAAAATATGAGATTAGAACACTCCCTAACACCATACACAAAAATAATCTCAATATGGATTAAAGACCTAAATGTAAGGCCAGAAACTATCAAACTCTTAGAGGAAAACATAGGAAGAACACTCTATGACATAAATGACGCAAGATCCTTTTTGATCCACCTCCCAGAGAAATGGAAGTACAAATCAAAATAAACAAATGGGACCTAATGAAACTTAAAAGTTTTTGCACAGCAAAGGAAACCATAAACAATACCAAAAGACAACCCTCAGAATGGGAGAAAATATTTGCAAATGAAGCAACTGACAAATGATTAATCTCCAAAATTTACAAGCAGCTCATTCAGCTCAATAATAAAAAAACAAACAACCCAATCCAAAAATGGGCAGAAGACCTAAATAGACATTTCTCCAAAGAAGATATACAGATTGCCAACAAACACATGAAAGAATACTCAACATCATTAATCATTAGAGAAATGCAAATCAAAACTACAATGAGATATCATCTCACACCAGTTTGAATGGCCATCATCAAAAAATCTACAAACAATAAATGCTGGAGAGGGTGTGGAGAAAATCGAACACTGTTGCACTGCTGGTGGGAATGTGAATTGGTACAGCCACTATGGAGAACAGTATGGAGGTTCCTTAAAAAACTACAAATAGAACTACCATATGACCCAGCAATCCCACTACTGGGCATATACCCTGAGAAAACCATAATTCAAAAAGAGTCATGTACCAAAATGTTCATTTCAGCTCTATTTACAATAGCCAGGAGAAGGAAGCCACCTAAGTGTCCATAATTGTATGAATGGATAAAGAAGATATGGCACATATATACAATGGAACATTACTCAGCCATAAAAAGAAACAAAATTGAGTTATTTGTAGTGAGGTGGATGGACCTAGAGTCTGTCATACAGAGTGAAGTAAGTCAGAAAGAGAAAGACAAATACCGTATGCTAACACATATATGTGGAATCTAAGAAAAAAAAATGTCATGAAGATCCTAGGGGTAATAAAGACACAGACCTACTAGAGAATGGACTTGAGGATATGGGGAGGGGGAAGGGTAAGCTGTGACAAAGTGAGAGAGTGGCATGGACATATATACCCTACTAAAAGTAAAATAGGTAGCTAGTGGGAAGCAGCCGCATAGCACAGGGAGATCATCTCAGTGCTTTGTGACCACCTAGTGGAGTGGGATAGGGAGGGTGGGAGGGAGGGAGATGCAAGAGGGAAGAGATATGGGAACATATGTATATGTATAACAGATTCATTTTGTTATGAAGCAGAAACTAACACACCATTGTAAAGCAATTATACTCCAATAAAGATGTTAAAAGAAAAAAAAAGAGAAAATCTTAAAAACAGCTAGAAAAAAGAGATATTATATATAAAGGAAAAAAAAGAATTATGGCAGATTTCTCATCAGAAACAGTACAAGGCAGAAGACAGTGAATCAAAATCTTTAAGTTGCTGAAAAAAACTACTAAGTTGGAATTCTAAAGCCAACAAAAATAGCTTTGAAAAATGAAGGCAAAATAGACTTTTAGAAAAAATCTGGAAGAATTTATCATCAGCTGACCTGTACTCCAAGAAGTATTAAATAAGAAGTTCTTCAGGTAGAAGGCAAAGGATACCAGGTGGAAATTTGGGTCTATATAAAGTAATGGTGAGCACTGAACAATAAAATGAAAGAGACCACTAATACATTCAACATGAATGACTATCAATAGTCGACTAAGTAAAAGAATCCAGACACAAAAGGCTACATATTTATGATTCCTTTTATACAAAATCCTAGAAAAGTCAAAACTATAGAGACAGAAAGCAGTTCAATGGTTGCCAAATTCTGGAGGTTGGGGAAGAAGATTGATTGCAAGAAGGCACAAGAGAATTTGTGGGTTGAACTTTTCTATGTCTTGATTGTGGTGGTGTATTACTAAGTATTTGTCAAAACTGATCAAACAGTATACTTAAAATGAGTGAAGTTTATTGTGTGTAAATGACACCCTAATAAAGTTGGTCATTTAGAAAAAGTCAAAAAAAGAAAAAAAAGAAGTGCTAATAAATGTTATTTAAGTTATAGCTAAATAAAAGCATTATGAACTCTCATTCTAGTTATCTTTAGCATCAGTTATCATATTTTTATCCTGCTTTTTCTGTTTTATTTTTCTAAATGGTAGTTCTCCCCATCTATCCCTTAAGCTGCTTAAAGACAGCTATTTTGTCAAATAATTTATCTTTATCCTATGTAATATTGAGACAATATCTATCTATCCATCTATTTATTCATACATATGAATATATGTATATATCCATATATTGCAATATGTGCACATCCTATTTCTTATCTCAGATCCTAATGTAGTTCCAAAATTAATAGCAGATTTAGGTAATGAAATTTAGGTTCATGTATTCATAAAACCTACTCACTAATTGTACTATATAACACACTTTTATAACATACACTACTTGCAGTTATAGAATAAATTAATGCAAAACTATGCTCTCATCTATGCAATCCAAGCACTGAATTTCCCTGTTTAAATCTTCTGGATTATTAAAATAGAATATGATATACTTTCGGATAGTCAATTAATCTGAAATTTCAGGAAATTTGGTAGGTTTATGAGAGCCTACCAAAAAATACAAAAATAATTTTTTCTTATAAAGGATGTGAAGTAGTTCATTATATACTAGATAACATGTTTGAGTTTTAATGGAGAAATTGGAAGTTGCTCATATTTAAGACTATAATAGATAAATTTAAATCTGAAAATATTTTAATTAATTAGATCTGTCAGAACAATCTTACACAGTTGCAAGTTTACTTTGCTATTTAAATATACAGTAATACTTGTGTATAGGTTAGAAACATCTGGTGTGGAATTTGGACACGGCATACACATGCATCATTTATATTTTGATTGCATTCTAAGTGCCAACAAGGTGTTGTATTCATGAATAATTCAAACAATCTAAAAGAATGGGCATTTTACAATTCCATTCCAGAGTTTTGTTTTTCAGGCAGGATGTCTTAACAATGTAAAACATGTGTCACTGATGGAATATGATTAGAAATACACTGTGATCTGACAGTTAACAATTATCCCCATATGTACTATTCTTACAAACTATATAAATGATATAAAAGATGTACAGTAGGGCTTCCCTGGTGGCGCCAGTGGTTGAGAGTCCGCCTGTCGATGCAGGGGACAGGGGTTCATGTCCCGGTCTGGGAAGATCCCACTTGCCGCGGAGCGGCTAGGCCCGTGAGCCATGGCCGCTGAGCCTGCGCGTCCGGAGCCTATGCTCAGCAATGGGAGAGGCCACAACAGTGAGAGGCCTGCGTACGGCAAAAAAAAAAAAAAAAAAAAAGTACAGTAGCTCAAAGTATAAGTCACAGAAACGTAAAAAGTAAGTAATATGCGTAATATATTTTGTATGCAAGATAGAAAAAAATTGAAGTATAGGAGTACAGTGTTTTAGCCAACCAAATGCGATGGATTTCATAAGCAGAATGCAAAACTTACTACCAAAAAGTGCACTAAAACATGAAAAACTAAGCTCCAGCTTGAAATGCTGTGTTTTCATTTTCTTAAGCGAAGTTTATAAATATTAAAGAATACATTTTTATACTTAACTGAAGTTCATGATTTTCTTCATTAATAATAAATTTATCTCTTTTGCTTTTAAGTTTCTCTACTAAAGAACAAAAAGTATATGACTTACAAAAATTAAAATTTGAAAATAAAATCAAACAGGAAAAAAGTTAAATTTTTCCAACCATGGTACACAGTCTCAGTGTAGGTAAAAATCAGACACTAGTAAAGGTATATATACATTTCTAATAAAACTGTAGTTAATTTCAGCTCTAAACAGTAGTTAATTTCAGCTCAGATATTTAGATATTTAAAACTATTTAATTATAGGGTGGAAACAGGCAGCAATTTGGGAACATTCATTTGATGTGTTCTCAATCACTGATCACTTTTCTAAGCCAGTTTCTTTCCAGTAATGTATAACTCAAGATCGACAATTTTGACCAATTGACAGACTAGACTAAATTTTAGAAACATTTTTACTACATATTCCACTCTTTTATTTGTAATGACATATTCTCTTTGTTACACAGAATAGTATATATTCTGCATAAACAATTATTTACAAATACATATTAATTACATTGTGTTATTTGTACAATGTGTAATTTTTAAAAATATATTAATGAATAATTTATTACTTTGATAATAACTCTTTCACATAATTCATAACTTAAAGAAGTAAAAATAATTGAAAAGCACATATAACTGAAAACATAAATAGTTCAAATAAATCTTCCTCCCACTTCTGTTCCCTTACCAAATGAATCACCTCCAAAGAGACATTTTCTATTGCTGTTGCATTATATATGTTTACAGATATTCTCTCTATATGCAAATAACATGCATACTAATTTTATTATAATTTATAATATACTATGTGTAATTTTGCATCTTGCTTTTCTTCATTTTTTAACATACATTAGAGATTGAACTGCCTCATTATTTTCAATTTGATACTACTCTATTTAGGACTCTACTGTAATTTATTTGACTGTACCATATTGAACATTATTTAGACTGTTCCTGAAATCTAATGCTGAAATGAATGCCCTTATCCTTCCTTGAGTATATTCCTGAGTATAGTCTACATCCCAAAAATTGCATGGTTGAAGGGAATGTATTATTTATTTGACAGATTGTGCCGGGAATTTGTAACAAAGACTAGATATATTCTTTATTATACCACAGTAACCTGACAGTGTTGTCAATCTGATACTTTAAAATGGCATTTCTTTGTTCTTTTAATTTTTATTTACCTTATCATCAGTGAGGGTGAGCATGTGTTTGTGTGTTGAAGAGCCATTTTTATTTCCTATTTCTTTTTTTTAAACACTTTATTCTTTTCCATAGCCCATTTCTCCCAGATATTTTTTACTCAAGTTTTTTTGATTTATAATATGTATATTGTGCTGCAGTTATTTTTCCAATTGTCTTTTGTGTTTTACATTTGTGCATGTTATTCTTTTTCATATACAATTTTTTAATGTAATTGAATTTATCAACTTTTACATTGTTTTTGCATCTTGAATATGATCATGCTTAGAATAATGACATATTATGCCCAATTTTTCATGTTTTTTTCTCAATAAAAATGTTTGATTTAATATTTTTACCTGGAATACATTTCATAAACAATTACATTGAGTATTACTAAATGTCTTTTTAGCATGATAATCACATGATTTTTATTTTTCTTAGATTCGATACAATAATATTTTAAAAGATATCCTAATATTAAACCATAATTTCATTCTTGGTATGAAACTGGTTTTGTTATGTTCAGTTGTAATTTCCCCTGGTTTGTGTTTACTAATTTGAGGTGGATGTAGAAACTCCTTTTACCTGGCTTTATGTTTTTGTCATTCAATTAAAAATTTGTGGCCTAATTATATCACCTTACTCAATATTTGTCAAAGGAGCAACGGTGAATTATCTTGCTAATGAGGTTCTCAGCCTGGGTCCCCTCAAAAGGAGAACCCCAGAAAAAGTCCCCCAGACAAGAAATTAATCTGGCTTATAATCCTAGCTGTAATGAGCATTTGGGGGATTGAAAGAGGAAATGACAGACAGCCAGTTAAAAACAATATTCTATCATTGATCACTGCTATGGATTACTGGGTCTTAACCTTCCTGAGATTTCTTAAAACATATCTTAGAACTATCCCACTTGGGCACACAGAGGAAATAGTTACCTGCTGCCTTAATTTGCCTGGTGGTTAATGACAATACTACACATTTTAAGCCCCTAATGTTCAAGATTGCTTATGTGATGATGTTAAGTGGATTCCCACGGGCATCCTACATGAATAGGTTAGAGAAGTGAGAGTTTCTGGGGCTGGAAGTAATAGGCAGGAAAAGGCTCAGCCTTTTTATCTATTTTATCCAGTTACTTCCGACATACAAGATCCATTGTAAGACCAGTGGAAACCATGTTCATATGCCTATACTTGCATCTTCTTTGCTGTAGCTATCCATTTTATCTGCAAAGCTTCTCAAAGGGCTACTTAGAAATAGTTGCTTTAGCAGTGCTGGGAGCAAGAAAGACCCTCAGGATTTACAATAGTGCCAAAAGATGTCCAATGTCATCACCTATTTGTATCACTTAGCTATATTATGGCTAGTCAGTCACAGGCCTCTTCAAAGTGGTAACCCTATCTCTTAAATGGCATAATACAAGTCAATTAATAGAAAGAGAAAAGAAGTTTCTTCTCCAGCAACAGCACACATCCCCGAAGTAATGGTTAACATTCATCATTTTTTCCCCACCACATACTAAATTTCACTCACTCTTGGCCTTTATTTAGGCTGGTCAAGATTGCTTACAAGGTGGATTAATCCAGATCTTCTTTCCCAAGAGTTACGAGCCCTTGTTTGTCTTACCATTGTCCTTCTGTGATTGTTGCAAATGCCCAGATGCAGTTACCACAAGGTAGGAAAGAAGCAAGAGAAATCTCAGTGAGTTTTCCAGTTTCCAGATGTACTCTCACCTTCCGCCACCACGTAGCTTATGGCTCTTTATGGAAACTGGCTGTTATCCCCCTCAATACAGCAACTATTTTTTTTTTTTGTCTGATTGTTAGTCGGAAGGAGGTGTCCAAAATTGCCAAGTAGTAGTCATAATTTTCATTTCTGTGGAATGTTTAGTGTGTTACCTAGAGGAAGTATTTTGTCAGTGGGAGTAAGGATCTTTAATTTAGCTGAGCCTAAAATAGTGGTGGCAAACAGCACACATTTTCCAAGTTAATTTCTTAAAGTTATTATAAAAGGAACCAACATGCTTCCATATCCCAGTTCTTAAGTTCTTGTTTTCTACCTGTTAGGGACACATCACCATTTATCAGGAATTGGCAATGTACCATATTTCCATGGATTGATGTTCTCAGGCTAGGGTGTCAGTTGAGCCTTTAATAGGCTATTTCACTCTTCTAGTAGACCAGTTACTTCGGACATACAAGATCCATTGTAAGACCAGTGGAAACCATGTTCATATGCTTATAGTTGCATCTTCTTTGCTGTAAAATCAATTCCTTAGTCTGAGTCAATGTTGTATGAATGATCATGCTAATAATTGATCAGTCATTTTTAAGTATTTGGTTGTGAGACACACCATGGTCAGGAAAAGCAAACATATATGGAGATGATATCAGTTCTATTAAGGACAAATCACTGCTCCCTTAATTGTGAAAAATATTCCTCCAAGGTAATCTACATGCAGCAACTGACTGACTTAGCTCATCAAGGGATAGTTTTATATATGCTAAGAACTTGGCATCAGTCTCAGTTGCTGGTAGTCTGTAATACGTTCTGCAGTGTCAGTATCTAGAACATCCCTGATAAGAGGGAACCCCTGCCATTGAGCCCATGCATAGCCATCACCACTGCCACCATGGTCAATTTGTTTATGTACCCATTATGCCAGCATTGAGGTGGCTGAAAGTTAGGCTGTCTGAATTCTACAGAGTGAGTCATCCTGGCCACTTAGTTTCTGAGTTCCTCTTGTAGAGATCATTGACAAGATAAAAAAATAGCAAAACTTTGTCCACATTCTCATACCATACACATGTTTCTTCTTTAGTGTTCTTGTTCTATTTTCTAATTTTGCTCCTTCTATATCACTAAGTAATGTACCAGGCCAATTACTACTACTCAGGAGTCCATGTATATCTGAACTTCAGGTTCCTTTTCTACCTCTCTTTCCAAACAAAGTGAACAAATAAGGTTTAGCCATCCCCTCTGGGAGGACGTTTTTGTTTGTTTGTTTTTGCACTGTCATTTAGGGCCACCCTTGAGTAAGATTTTATTGTGGCAGCAGTACAGCTATTGCTTTTGACTCTCATTACTGTTGAAGCTTGAGAAGAATGAATTTTCCAGGTCAATATTTACATAACAAGTGTTAGAAGCTATGTTGTTCTGCTCCAGTAAATATACTACTTCTAACATAATGGCTGTGATTGAGACAGCCATTTGGTAAAAGTTTTGGTAGTTCATCATCATCTGTCACAATCTAATTGGTTTTTCTAAAGCCAAACAAAAAATAATTAGATGGGGAGATGACAGAGACAATGCCCTTGAGTACTTTCAACCTTTGATTGAGGCACTAATTTCTTCCAATCTCTCCAAGATTCAATATTATTTAGATAATTATCTTGGCCAAGATTCAATATTATTTAGATAATTATCTTGGCCAAGAGTGGAAGAGTGTCAGGGCTTGCATCTCCCCTTCCTACTGTTATAACCCTTATTCCACAGGTCAGATAACCAATGTGATAGAAGTATAAAATATGAGATGGTTACACTTGTCTGCTAGTAAAGATCTAAAAATAAGAAATAGAAGAGACAACATCGTCTTTACAAAATGCTGGATTTGGTGTCAACTTAGATCCCTTCTGGGTGAGGTCAAGTGGCCATTAGGAAATGATAATGTCTATGTCTCAGTCAACATTCAAACTTATTTGAAATGTGTCCTAAATCAATAAATTGACTCAATGATTTCAGTATGCAGGGATCTTTTTATGTTAAGTCTGAATCTCACAAAATGATAGCATTTATTATAAATTGATGTTAGAAAAACCATGTATATCATGGATCTAGATCAGTTTGGAACATTATGGCATATACTGAAGGACTAAAATTGAGTCCAGGAATTGTAATGTGAATGGTACATTTACATGATACTCTGAAATAATGGGTTTTGATTTGAAAAGGAGAAAAACAGTTACTTTGTAAAATAAAATTCCAAAATACACGATTAAATATACCCTTAAGAACGTCTTCAATGGTATATATGTAATAATCATATAAAAGTAATTTAATAGGATACTAATTGAGATTCGACTTTATAACTGAAAATGAAAATGTAATGATAGGAATATAGTTAACACTTTTTTCATTATCACAATAAGTATAATTAAAATTCTCTCAATGATCTTTTTAAAATTGTACTCATATACACCAAGAGAAAATATGATTTTAATATATTCATTTACACTAGATGTTATAATAAACTTTAAAAAAATCTCTTTAAATTGACCTAAATCCACTATGTAAAACATTTTATGTACTTAATATGTAAAGCCGTGTCCAAATTAAAAAAAGTAAAAATTTAAACTGCTGACTTTAATTTTACTTATGTATAGAAAAAGGCAAAGCAAAAGCATTTTAATTTTACAAAAACTATATTTGATTTGAGTTTGATGCTTTCATACCCAGGCAGAAGTTAACTGTCAAGAAGTCAGAAGCTATGGTTTTTAGGATTTTAAAGTGTTTCTTAAAAAATAATTTGTAAATAGAAATATGAACTGCTTTTCTCTTTCCATTATTAATGCTAGGATATATGCTTAATATTTAAATGTACATCTCATTCCTATCTTTTGTTTCTATACAATTTTCCAATAGAGTCTCAAAGCTGCTGAACACAGTTTAATTCCAAATTTCATTTCTTTCTGAATTGCACCATCCTTAAGCAATGCATCATCATCACAGGTCCTTGCACCAATGAAATTAATCTGATAAAACACCTGTGTGACACAGAAAATGATAGATTAGTATGATTCATCATTAATGAATATCGTTAACCCATGATCTATTAGTGTATTGCTCAAAGGATGGTGTCATTAGGAGTGAGTTCCTAGTGTTAAATTATGGTGTTGAAGGCAGTAGCTAGAGCTTGGCATAACCCAGAAGGCAGAAAGTAGATGTACCAATACAAAATCAAGTTCCCCAGAACTTTTTTTTTTTTTTTTCTGGCTTAAAAGTGTCAGATTTGCATCTTTTCTAATAAGGTTTACTACCCTGGGGAAAAATTAAGTTTGCCCTTATTATTCATCTACTATTAAGTGCATACCTATCCTCCATAAATTATACCATTTATGGGGCTGACTCACATACGCTGTATCACCAGTGAGAAATGCAAACAAAATTTTATTTGAAAGGGAAATAAAGATGAATTTGAAATATCTGTGAAAAAATAATAATCTTGCAGGGTTGTTTCTTCAAGCACTTATTTAGGCATAAGTGTGACACAAACTATATTTCAGTTGACCAGCTCATATCAAGATTGGAAATTGTCCTGAAATACCTTTGTTAAAGTAATCCAACCAGGAAATTTAGGTTTATTCAAGATAAAAATATGTTTGTATATGCAACAGAATTTTAAATTAGTGATTGATAAATAGGTAACAAATTTTCAGAATTCAGAATCTGAATAGATTATTTTCTAACATAAACTTGATAAATTTGCTCTTTTCGATTAAAGTAACCCTAAAATGTGACTGGATATTTAATAATTGCATTACTTTGAAAAGATATTAAAAACTGTTCTTTTCCAAGAATGTTTGCTGAATGAGGCAAAAGGCTTTATCTGTTTAATTCATTGTTTTATTCCCGGATATAGACTAGAGACATGCTGTGGAGCAACTAGACGTGTGTGCCACAACTACTGAGTCTGTCCTCTACAGCCTGCGCTCTACAGCCCGCAAGCCATGACTACTGAAGCCCTCATGCCTAGAGTCCATGCTCCACAAAAAGAGAAGCCACCACAATGAGAAGCCCGTGCACCACAAGGAAGAGTAGCCCCCCGCTTGCCATATCTAGAGAAAGCCTGTGTGCAGCAACAAAAACCTAACATAGCCAAAAAAAAATAATTAATTAATTTTTAAAAAAGATGCTGTCACATAAAAAATTGCAGTAGTCTAAATATGCATAAAGTGAGAGTAAAAATTTTATTAAAATTATTCACAGTATAAGCAAGAACTATTAACTAAACTCATTGGGATTTTCAGTTCAGACAAGATGGCATAGCCTCATTTTTGTCTTTTCCATTAAGTATAATTATAAACCTTTGAAATAACACCCGGGGCAAGTATGGACATTTCTGAAAGTTGCTAAGAAGGAAGCTAAGTAATTTAGAATCCCAGGATTGGAGAAACAACATAATGGCTCCCATCGACCAGAAGGCCTTCTAGACCAAGCATTTCCCCAGCCCCAGTCTAGCAATAGAAGGCAGCTCAGGTAGGTCTCTTTATGAGCCCACTTGTTTGTTTTGTTTGTATATTTGTTTTCTACCTCCAGATACAGTTTGTTTCCTCAGTAACACTGTTCTCATTGGTAGTTATGTGTGCATTTGGTTAGCTACTTTTTTAATGTTAGTCACCTAATTAGAATTTTCCTAACTATAAGTTCCATTAGGGCAGAGTGATTTCTGCTTTGTTTATTCCTCTGTGCCCAAGGCCCACTTGAAGGCTTGCCATGGAGTGATTCTGTCTTTAACTATCCTAATTCACTCTCCTCCTTTTCCTCCTCTTATGTAAATTCCTTCTTCCATCTCTGCTTCACTTCCTTGTCCTCCTAATCCTGTGGAACAAGCTGTTCTTTTAAAAATCAATCTCTGTCTCTACTGGCTCTTTCTTATTAGCTTTTTTATCACTTTAATTCTTCTTCAGTACAAACAAACCAACTCAACAAAATCTGAATTCTAGACTCTTCAGTTTCCTTTAGCTGTGTGAGTAACTTTATCCTTTACCTTCACAGCCGAATATCTTTGAATAATCGAGCATGTTTACAAAATCTCTTAGTCAGCCATCCTCTTAACCTAGTTTCCAGCCCCCATTCAGCTACAAAAAACACACTGCAAAAGGTTAACAATACATATTCATATATCTACTCTTTTTCAGATTTTTTTCCCATATAGCTTATTATAGAGTATTGAGTAGAGCTCCCCGTGCTAGACAGTAGGTCCTTGTTGATCTATTTTACATATTGTAGTGTGCATATGTATAACTAAATCACTTTGCTGTACACATGAAACTAACACAACATTGTGACCTAACTATATTCCAATATAAAATTAAATATTTTTTAATTAAAAAAATTATAAATGGGAGAAAAAATTGTCAGCATTGCATCCAAGTCAGTAAATAAAAAGAAAAAATTCTTAGATCTCCTCTTGTAACACATCTCAGCAACAGTTGTATGTCTGATCTCTTCCAACTTTCAGAGACCCACCTTAGATCCGTCTTACCTCTTTATTCACGCCTTTTTCCATTCCTTATTGGCTTATCTTCCTCAACCTAAGCATCAAATGTTGGAGATTCTAAACTCCAGTGAAACTTTAAAATCATACCCAAATTCAACATACAAATACTTAGATAAACTTATCCATACCCACAGCTGCAATAACCACCTAGATGTAGAGTCCTCACAAAGTTATGTTACTAGTGTGTAATAAAATGGCTGATCTTTATCCCTGGCTCCTGGGTGATAACCTGTAAATCCTTGAAATTTCTTGAGTGATAGAGGTGCCCATAGTGGGTCCCTCATACCACAAGGGATGGCATGTGCTAACAAGGTGTCTCAGGGTGGGCCCTTCGATAGTTTGTGCTAATGAGATAGCTTAACATTGGAGTTAGCCATGCCAGAAAGACTAACCGTGTGATTAGATGGTTACGATTCTTAGCCAAGTGATGTCAGTTTGACCTCTGAGTAGGGGAGGGGGGTGAATTTTGAGTTTCAATCATGTGTCCAATGATTCAGTCAATCATGCCTAGATAATGAAATGTCAACAAAACTTCAGGTACTAAAGCTTAGGTAAACTTCCCTGGTTGGCAGTACTCTGTGTACTGTCACACATCAGTGTGCTGGGAGGTTAATGTGTCCTGGCTTCATGAGAAGAGGACAAATAGAAGCTGAACATTTGAAACTTCTCCGTATCTTACATATGGATCTCTCCCTTTGGCTGGTTCTGATTTGAATCTGTTTGCGATAATAAAACTGTAGGCATAAGCATAGCATTTTCCTAAGTTATGTGAGATGTTTTAGTGAATTATTGAATTATTGATTATTTAGTAAATTATTTTGTCAGAGTAGTTTTGTGGAGGACTGTGCCCTTAACCTATAAGGTTTGGCCTAAATCTGGGTACTTGGTATCAGAAGTCATTGTAGCTAGACTAGACTTTTTTTTCTATTTCAGATTGTATGTCCAGCTCCCTATTATTATCTCCTCTTACATAGCTCGAAACCACAAGTTGGTGAATCTGTTCTAACAAAATGAATGACCTTCCCACATATGCCCTTCTTCAAAGATACCTGAATTACTGAATGACTCTATCACCTACTGAGTAATGCATGGAAGAAACATGATGCCATTCTTAACTATCCCCATTCTTTTGCCCACCCAGTCAAATATCCAATTTACTTTTTTTTTTAAACATCTTTATTGGAGTATAATTGCTTTACAATAGTGTGTTAGTTTCTGCTTTATAACAAAATGAATGAGCTTTACATATACATATCTCCTCTCTCTTGTGTCTCCCTCCCACCCTCCCTATTCCACCCCTCTAGGTGGTCACAAAGCACCAAGCTGATCTCCCTGCACTATGTGGCTTCTTCCCACTAGCTATCTATTTTATATTTGGTAGAGTATGTGTGTCCATGCCACTCTCTCACTTCGTCCCAGTTTACCCTTCCCCCTCCCTGTGTCCTCAAGTCCATTCTCTACTTCTGCATATTTATTCCTGTCCTGCCCCTAGGTTCTTTTTTTTTTTTTAATTCCATATATATGTGTTAGAATATGGTATTTGTTTTTCCTCTTTCTGACTTACTTCACTCTGTATGACAGTCTCTAGGTCCATCCACCTCACTACCTCACTACAAATAACTCAATTTCATTTCTTTATATGGCTGAGTAATATTCCATTGTATATATGTGCCACATCTTCTTTATCCATTCATCTTTCTATGGACACTTAGGTTGCTTCCATGTCCTGGCGATTGTAAAAAGATCTGCAGTGAACATTGTGGTACATGACTCTTTTTGAATTATGGTTTTCTCAGGGTATATACCCAGTAGTAGGATTGCTAGGTAATATGGTAATTCTATTTTTAGTTTTTTAAGGAACCTCCATACTGTTCTCCATAATGGCTGTATCAATTTACATTCCCACCAACAGTGACACTCTATGACATAAATCACAGAAAGATCCTTCTTGACCCACGTCCTAGAGAAATGGAAATAAAAACAAAAATAAACAAATGGGACCTAATGAAACTTAAAAGCTTTTGCACAGCAAAGGAAAACATAAACAAGACAAAAAGACAACCCTCAGAATGGGAGAAAATATTTGCTAATGAAGCAACTGACAAAGGATTAATCTCCAAAATTTATAAGCAGCTCATGCAGTTCAATATCAAAAAAAAAACAAAAACAAAAAACAACCTAATCCAGAAATGGGCAGAAGACCCTAATAGATATTTCTCTAAAGAAGATACACAGATTGTCAACAAACACATGAAAGGATGCTCAACATCACTAATCATTAGAGAAATGCAAATCAGAACTACAATGAGGTATCACTTACACCAGTCAGAATGCCAACATCAGAAAATCTACAGTAAGTGTTTTTAGCTGACTTTTATTTAAATAGGGAGGAGAGGGGAGTATTAGAGGTACCTTTATACTGAACACTGCCCACTTATCAACTTGCATTGAAAATATCTGAATTTCGTGTTTCTCATTTTGCTCCAACGTTCTGTCACTTGTTGGGTTCTATATAACTAATTCTTCCAAATTAACTAAGGTCTCATATTGAGGGGGAAAAAAAGCTCTGCACAATTTCACAGCATTTTCAATTAGTTTGATTTGGGCTGTATTTGATAAACCCTCTCCTCCATGAACCTGCCCATTGTCCTAACTTTTCATACCCACATATCCCATCAAGTTATTCTATTTTTAGAAGACAGTTATCTTCTGCAGAATAATTATGTATCTGACTTTAGGAATGATGGGTTTTCTGAGGCAATACTTTATCTCTCAAAATGTAAGTTAATAATGAAGTCAAAATCTTATAAGAAAGGTTTCTGACATGACAGAAATGTTTCTGACATGACAGAATTTCACTGAAAACAAAATGAAAGAAGCCCCCAAATTATTTAACACTGATTGTTTATGACTAAAACAGAAATGTTAACTCACAGTCATTACTACAAACTAGAAATACCCCAGTATATTCTAGGAGCTCATCTTAGTATCCAATTCTAATTAGAATTAATATCCAATTCTAATTTCCTAAACATGCTAAATTATATAAAGGTTAATCTTGCCCCCAACATGTGAAATTATCATTTGTTTTACTCCATTCAGTCTGCTATAGTAAAATACCATAGACTGGGTGGCTTATAAACAAAATAAATTTATTTCTCACAATTCAGGAGGCTGTGAATTTCAAGGTCAAGACACCAGCAGATTTGAGGTCTGGTGAAAGCCTGCTTCCTTGTTCATAGATGGCCATGTTCTCACTGCATCCTCACGTGACAGAAGGATTGAGGGAGCACTCTGGGGTCTGTTACATAAGGATACTAATACCATTCATGAGGACTCATGACCTAATCACCTCCCAAGAACCTTGCCTCCAATACCATCACATTGGGGATGAGGTTTCATCTAATGAATTTATGGGGTACATAAATCTTCAGTCTACAGCATCATTTCATGTATTCATGCTACCCTTGATTATTTTAGCACATACAAGTCATAAGCAACTAGTTACTAGAATGATAAATACAAATCCATTCTTTTGGAAAATATTAATACATATTGATGATGCCACTTCCTATAATTTTATTTTCAATAAACTGATAGATGTGTTATTCTTATTGTTTTTCTTAGCTCCTAATGCAAAGTTAATTTTGGAGAGCTATAGATAAAAGTAACTGGTCTTAGAAAAGTGACACAGCACACAAAATAATTGTATCCCAAAAGACTAAATTTAAGTGATTGCTGCAAGAGATTTAAAGGTTTCAGGAGTTCCAGCTTCCAAAACACTCTTTCTATAGTAACTTTAGTTTTTTGACACTAATATTGATAAGCATGTTAGTGAAGAAATATTTTCAATCTAAGCTCAATAAAAGTGGATATAAATCAATGTGTATACTTTGCTAAATTTGGCATATTAAATCACTTTTGGATTTAGAAAGTTGGATTTAAATCTCTCAACTTCAGAGAAACTTTCCTCATACCTTTAAATGTATGATATCATGAAAATAAATAATAAGATATAAGTAAATAAAAATAAAACCTTTTTTTCCTGCTCTAATAAATGACAATGCTCTTATAATACACAGAAAATTGTTTGAATGATCTTCAGAGCTCTGACATTCAGTAGAAAAGTTTTATATTAGATTCCAGAGTAGTTCCCAGTAAGGAAAAGAACAAAAGGAAGAAAACTGAAGGGCTATTCCAAATAGCACAGAAAAGAAGAATAATGCAAGCTAATGAGACAGGACAGTATTCCTGAAAGGCAGTTAAAAAGATGTATGAAAAGTCTTGAAAAACATACATATCTACTAGTCTAGCAGTTTCACTTTTAGAAATGGAAACTTTTTCCTAAAAATTAAACAATTGGGGAAAAAAATCTAAGATTTATATATGAACTCATTATATGTAATAGAAAAAATTAAAAATAATTCAAAAGCTCAAGAATAGATGATCACTTAATTAAATTATGGTAATATGTATAAAAATTTAATGTCAAGAGAAATAAATATTATCAAATGTTAGGTATAAAATTCAATAAAATCAGTAGACAAAAATATGAAAAAGTTGTATATGTGTGTTTCTGCACATATGTGTATACATGTGTGTCAGCTATACTGCAACATGTCTGTGTGGTAGATTTATGAGGTTTCTTTTTTTTCTGTATACTCCATGAGAAACCATGAATTTATTTTATATACATATTATATTTAAAATTGATTATCCAAACATAAAATATCTTATTTCTAGCATTAATATAGAGCTGCATGGCCTGTGAGTTAATATTTATCAAGTAGTTACTGTGCACCAGGCAGTGTGTGGAGGCTTTCTACATATAAGTATTCTGCATATATGTTATGTATGCTTTTTTTGTAGTAGTGATACTTTTTTCTCAGTATCCAAATGCTTATGTTATAAAATACTCTCATCATTTACCTTATCTATTTTAATCCTGAAAATATTTCTAAAAATAAATATTATCCCTGCTTGACAGAAAGTTCATTAAGTTTTACAGCATACTAATATTTCTAACCTTCAGAAAATAATAAAAGACAGATAGAACTATCTTAACTACACAAATATAAGAACTGAAGTTTAGAAAGTTTTAAAAATTGTCCAGGGCCACTCATCTCTAATTGTTATCAGGAATTAAGCCAAGATACGATTATCAATTTTTTTGCAGAGAAAAAATAAGGCAAGGAGAGGTAGCAAGAAACCCATGATCACACTATGATTCATAGGATGCAAACCAAGGTAATCTGACTTTATGTTATCTGGAGGCTGAGTCACTGCTACTCTGGCCCTTTATGAATGGAGATAAGAGTAAAGAGACCCAGAACAACTTTCTCCTGTTAAACTGAACTGTTCTTTGATTCTCAATGCCTTACCACCCAATCCCCAGTCTCTCTGAATCTAAGAGACAGTTTTGGATGGTCAAACAGACCCCTGACAAATGCAGTTTTATTATTACTAGTCAAGTGTCCTAAACATTCTGAATCACATTTTCCTCCTTTGTAAAATGACACTGACTTCATAGAAGTGGAAGAATGTAGAAATGTGCAAAAAAGCATAGTGTCTGGCACAGAGGAAAAAACTAATAAAATTCTTCTCTTACTGCACATTCTCTTTGCCTGCACAAACATTTCTTCCTGTCTCCATTTCTGAGTCCTGCTTTTCCTTCAATGCTCTGCTTAATTTTTTTTTTCCCTGCAGAAAATGTTATTTCTATATTCTGGAAGAGATCTCCTCCACTGCTGAATTCTTGAAGTAATTTCCTCCATCTCTTTATGGCAACCATAACAGTTTTACATTTTATCAGAGCCATATTGGTGCATGCCTTACTCTCCTACTTGGCTATATGATCCTCAGGAAAATTCAGTTTTGTTCAAAATTCATGGAACACCTCTTAAGGGTCAGAATTCATATAAGTCATTGGAGATTCAAAGTAAAAAGAATCCCTGCCATGAAATTTCTCACAGCATTAGTGGGAACAAACCATTGATCTACTACTATGGAGATGAAGAAAGAAATGAATTAATTCATTATTTAACTTATTTATTGTCATGAGCTTTACATATTTTATCAACCAACTGTTGAGTACTCATACAAAACTTTTGAAGTGTATATATATATGTAAATTTATTTTGAGTAATAAATATACATATATATGAGCATATGCATATTTATGTATAATAAATAACACAAATTTCTACAGGAACTTCATCCAATAACTGGTTTATGTAGTTTCAGCTACTTTGAAGGGAAGCAAGAAGAAACAGAAATTACCTGTTATTTCTAACAAGATTTTCATTGTTGACACCTTAAAACCTAGCTATAGACCCTTTGAATAGTGACTGGATTTGGGCTTTGGACAAATCTGCATCAAAATTATGGCTCTACCTTCTATACATGTTCCCTGGGATAATAAATCAGTAACATTAACCACAACCCCAATCACAATCAAAACCAGTAAGCTACCAATTACCAGGTGTCTAACATACCAGGCATTATGTTAAGCATTACTGAAACCAAACAGGACACTGGGGAGCTCCTGGGCATGGAAGCCTTTCTGTGTCCCCTGTTTCTTCTTGCTAAGGAATATACCCCAGTGTCCATGACATTTCCTGAGTTCCAAAGGACAGATTTGAACAGTTGTTAATCAGGGAAGGGAGGGGATGAAGAGACAAGGGAGGAGCAGTCAAGAAACAATAGTACAACCTTGGGGTAGGGTCCTGGTTCTGCCTCAAGGGATATGCAAAACAATATCTTTAAGCTCTCTGCAGAACTACAACCTCACCAAAAGGAAGATGTTCCAGAGAGAAGGTCACAGTTTGATAACCTCAAGAAGTCACAAGCCTGCTGTGTCCCCCTTTGCCTGGCAAAGCAATAAATCTATTATTTTCTTCTTCACCCAAAACTCTGTCTCCAAGGTTCGATTAGGCCCCGGTGCACAGAAGTCAAGTTTTTGGCATCATTACTACATATTATTTCATTTAGTCTTCATTAAAACTTTGAAATAAGTATTATAAAGCTATATAGACAAAAGAAAACCCAGGGAACCAAAGTAATTGGATTCAGTACCACATCTTTCTTACTTTAATGATCAGGAACTTAACTAGAAGCAACATGGCACTTCCTGTTTGCATTCAGTTGCCTTATTAATAAAAAAAAATATATTATGGGACTTCCCTGGTGGTGCAGTGGTTAAGAATCTGCCTGCCAATGCAGGGGACACAGGTTTGAGCCCTGGTCTGGGAAGATCCCACATTCCGTGGAGCAACTAAGCCCGTGCACCACAACTACTGAGCCTGCAAGTCACAACTACTGAAGCCCTCATGCCTAGAGCCCATGTTCCACAATAAGAGAAACCACCGCAATGAGAAGTCTGTGCACCACAAGGAAGAGTAGTCCCCGCTCGCCACAACTAGAGAAAGCCCACGCGCAGCAACAAAGATACAACACAGCCAAAAATAAATAAATAAAATAAAATAAATTAATTTTAAAAAAGTAATTATATTTAACAGGGTTGTTGAAATGATTAAAGTATGTCAAATCATATAAAAGGTCTGGCATACCTGACTAATGTTCAATAAACTAGTGGTAAAATAACCAAGAATATATAGCAATATATAATGTGAGTGCTGGAATCAAGTCTTGTGATTTAGATTTACCTTTCCAGGCTGCCAAAAAATAAACTAGCCAACTGGAAGATTCAGTGAGTTACAAAGATCTCAAACAACGAGTTGATGGCAAAACTTATATTTCATCATAGCTTGGATCTTGCAGTAGTAAAGTACTTGCAGTAGTAAAGTACTGTGAAAAACAGAATAAGATTAAGAGTTGAAAGAGATAACAATATTGTAAGAGATGAACCTCTGAAGAATTATGGAGAATTATATATATTAAGCATTGAGACAAAAATAAACTTAATAATTCTCCTTTGGCATATAAAAGTTTGACCATTCTCTTTTCCACTGAGAATGAAAAAAAAAAAAAAAACACAAAATTGCAGTTAAATTGAGCAAGAACTCTAGATAAATGTGAAAGGCTGTTTTGCTGAAAATTAGAGCAGGTTAGTAGGGGAGGTCGGAGAAACACTCTCTCTTAAGGCTATAAAAATCAAATGGATAATGATCTCTTTGAGACGAATTCGGCTCAGTACTATCTATGCAGTGGAATAAATATGGAGCCATCTGGATCTCAATATTTAGTGATTTGTATTCTGCCAATGTACAAAATTGTCTTAATCTTTAGATATTATTATATTGAAAATTTGATATTTTGTATAATTAAGAGAAATCTTTCAAAAATTCAAGCATTTTAAATAAGCCATTCAGCTTTAAGATCCTCTCTAATACTGTTTCAGTTGAAATAACTCCTACAGTTGAAGATAAAATAATGGTTCCATTTTACTCTTTTAAATTCAGCAGTAAAAATGGTTTGTAATTATGGAGCACCTCTGTTCTGTGGAGCTTAATGTGTTTTGTGGACATTTCCTCATTAATCCTTCCACCTTTGTTTTAAGGTAGATATAATGGTAGTCATTATACAGATGGAGAACCTGAGGCTCAGAGAGGTTAATTGATTTGCCCAAGGTCACACAGCAAGTAAGTGATGAGGCTATGACTTCTGACTCAGCATCTAATGTCTTGCACACCAGGCCATTCAGATTTTCCCAATGGGAAGGAATAATCCATTCATTTTTATCAAAGTTCAACTCCAGGCTGCTAAATTCCTTAGGGCAAAGTTGCATACTGCAATTTCACACCCAGCATTGGCACACTGTCAGATAACACAGAGGAGATCTCAAACTGAGCTGCAAGGTTACTAATAAAAATAGAGATGAGAAGAGGTCTAAAAATGGCTCTTTGAGATGCCTGAGTTTGTGCTGCTAAGAACTCACACCATCCTTCTCAACCAGGCTGCAGTATAGAAACCTGCAGACTCAGATGTAAAATTCTAATGATCGTAAATGGTTTGAAAATATTTTTAAAGCAATAAAACAAACATCTTAACTAGGTTATAGTAAAAGTGTTTTATAGGTGTGCCTCACTTATTTATGCATGTGTATTTTTATTGATTTGTCTCAAACATAAAACCTTCTCTATCTAGTCTTTGGTAAGCATTCATAAATAAGCACCCTCATCCAAACAAGACAAATAACCAGCACATTAAAAAGTTATCACTTCAAAACAACAGCAAAACATTATGTGAACCCACTATCTAATCTGCACAATAAATCTCTCCTTGTGTAAAACCTGAAGGAAGATATTCCAGAAACAAAGGTTGTCTGATTATTTGATATGCCAGTATCCTTTCTAAGTGAGCAGCACAGAATACCATTTTCTCAGTGGCTGAAGATGCAATAACACCATTCAGCATACTACTTGTACTGCTTACCCAAAATGGTAGGAATTCACAGAAGTGCCAAAATGTAGCTTTCGTTATTCCAAATAAGTCTCAGAATGTCGTGAATTATTTTTCCTTCTGAAGCACAACCAACCAAAAACTGCAGAAATTCTTAGCTGATTTAATGTCCTATAGACACCGCAAAATGTTAGTGGAAGTAAAGCAATAACAAAAATCCTTTCCCATAAAACAGTATTGATATTTAATTAGGGAATGGCCTCCTACTTTCAGTGGGTTGAAACTTTAATTCACCCCTGCAGACACTAAGGAACCGTCATTGCTGGCTTGTAAGGGGGTGGTACGCCAGAGCCTATGACATGGACTATTCCTTAGTGTCCCAAGACATATTTAGTTAAATCTCTCTTTGCAGGTCTGGATCCACCTGGTACTCAGTGTAAGGTCAATGATATTTATTCCCTTTCTCTTCAGAGAAAGATGGAAATAAGCAAATCTTGCCCCTCAACAATTCCCTCTCTGAAGAAGTAAACTCAATGAGGGTGAGAATCTTCCTGTTCACTAATGAATCCCAAAGCCTACAACAAAGATTTTCAATAGAAATTCATTAATTGAATAAATAAAATGAAAAGAATCAATTGTTAAAAACAAAGTCATGCTAATGACTCTGTGCACATACCTTAGAAAGTTATTTCTGTTCTTTCTACAAGTGGAATATATCATGCATATATGGTTTCTGGAAGAAAGTTGTCTCCAAACTTGTGCCAAATTGTGGCTTAATGTTTCTAAATTTCCTAATGGTGAAGAGCCAGACAGGCTGGATGTTAATCACAATTCTAACACTTAATAACCTTATAACCAACTGTACACATGTTATTTAACCTCTCTGTGTCTCAGTTTCTTCTCTAAAATGAGAGTAATCATAAAGCCTAACTCATATGGTTATTGTGAGGATTAAATGAGTTAGTATATGTAGAACTCATGTCAAATTCCGTGAAAAAATATTAAATGTTACATAAGTATGAATTATTATTAATTAGTAATAGAGATGGGCCTGCCGGTGGATCCTACTTCAAATGATGTTATCAAGTTATAATTACATCATAATTGCTAAGAATGTTTTTCTCCATAGAGAGTATGAATAGAACATTAGCTCCTCCATCGTTTAAAGCAGGTGTTTCTCCTTCTGGCCTCCCATATTCCCACAAAATAACAGCAAACAACAATTCTTACATGCATAACAATTAAACTAATCTTGTAAACTCTGAATAATATGTAAAATCTGAATCTTATGCAAAGCATCTCTTTGCCAAGTCACTGGGTTTCCTTGTTTCCTAAAAAATTGAGACATTACTTATTTGAAACAAAGAAAAATTAGGCTTGACCTCAAGAATGTGTCAACTGGGATTCTTGGCAAGTACACATATCAAAGTAACCTTAAGAATGTGTGCTCATCAGCACTAGGATATATCTTGTTACTTTTGGCTGTTGCTGTTGGGTCAAAAAGAGGACTTTGGTCTGGAATTCATATCCTTAACATAGTATCAGCCAGAGAGAGGCATTTACCTCCAGATTGGATTTTTTTTCTCTTACAACATCAGACAAAATTAGTTTCCCAGGGAAACCTCTGGCTTTTGGACCTGCTAGCCAGCCCACAAGATGAGAGGTGTGTATCAAAAAAACTTCTCAGGGCAGGGCCAATATTCCAGATTTTTAAAATCACAAATATCTTTTTTTTTTTCTTTTTTGTAACAGGTACCACAAAACAAAACAAAACAAAGAAAGGGAAGAAAAAGAAATAAAAGGAAATGAAAAACCAAATAATTAAAATGACTATGGCAAGAAATGTCATATTTAACTGTCCAATAATGATGAAAATGTAATGGCCATTCCAACTTATTCTAGTATCTCCCCTTTGCTAGTTAGCAATTAAACAATGTCAGTATGAAACAATGTCAGTGACTTTCAAATGCCCTCACAGCCTCCCTCACAACCGCTTCTTTCCTAATCTCAGAACTAAAATCACAATCCAGAAAGTCACACGCATAGTTGTTCTTAAATCCTCTCTTTCCATTACACTTCACATGTAATCCAATAGGTAATTCCATAGACTCTATGTATAGAATATATTATAAATTAGATCACTCCCCCTTCTTCGCTGTTACTTCCCTAGTCCAAATTCTACTTCAACAGCCTCCTAACTTATCTCTCTGTTTCTAGTCTCACCTCACTCCTTGGATATCAAAAGTGATCCTCCATCCATTAAAGCATGTCCAATGGTTTCCCTTCACATTTAAAATAAATCTCAAACTCTTATTTTTGGGTACAAAGCCCAACATGCCCTAGCCCTGTCTACCTTTCCTACTACCACTACTATACTCTTGTTGACCTAAAGCAAATAGACTGCCAGTTATTTCTCTAGCAAAAATGAATTTATTTAGGATCAGCAGAGAACTACAATTTAGTATCTGCAACCATGATGAGCCATGTTCAAGTCCCCACACAGCAAGGGAAGGAGAACTCTTTTATAGAGGGGAAAAGGAAGTTGGGTGGGGGAGGTGGTGGTTGGCTGAGTTGTTGCCAGAAAGAAGAGGAGTCTTTCTCTCTGTCGGGCTCTGCTATCTTTGCAGAGCATGAAAGCTCCCTCTTCTGGTCTACTGACCCTATTTAATTGAGGTTTCTGGGTTTTTTTTTTTTTTTTTTTTTACACTGCATCAGCCATGTAGATTTTCTTTGTGTTCTTTGAATAATCCTAAACTTATTCCTGTCCCAGGGATTTAGAATTTGTTGTTTTTCAACCAGAAATGTTCTTTTCTGAAATCTTCACATGACTGGCTACCTCATTATTCTGGTTTCAGATCAGAGGTTACCTCCTTAGATTAGTTTTCTGATATGATCCATGCTAAAATAATCTCCACACACCCTATCTCTTGTTCTGCTTTATTTTCTCATATATTTATTTATAATATAAATTATTCTTCCACTTGAATATAGATCAGAATTTTGTCTGTTATTCACTACTCTACTCCTAGGTCCTTGACAAACAGCATACATTTACTAAATATTTGTTGAAGGAGAAAATGGATGAAAAAATGAAATGAAGTAATAAATAATCAAAGAAAGGTAAGGATATAGTAAAGATCACCAGGTCTAAATCCCTTACTCTAGAGATGGGACAATAAAATAACTTGCTCAAAATAACAAAAATAATTACTATTCTCTGTGTGTCTAAAATCCTGAACTGTTGGTACTCAGGTTATCACCATTTCCATTAGCCATACTGCCTTCCAAAGCCATAAATGTTGTGAGGGAACTGTAAAAGTCTACCAAGTAAATCATACACTTGCCATAAAAAGAGAAATAAAAAACTTACTGTAAATCAATTCATTATGTTTTCAAAACCTAACCTGCCTTGGAAGCACAGTTTACATCCCAATATATTTATATCCTCCTCCTTACTATTCCAAATTTCACTGTCATCTTTCTCTGAATTCAGAACCTGTGTATTTTTTGAGTGCCTGAATATACAGTCAATAAGTGACAAAAATTAAGTAAAATATAGTATGACACATTAGCATAATTGTGATTTAAAAAAAGTGAAACAGGAGAGAAGGAAAGAGATTGGGAATGAGTTGTAGGGCCAATTTTAAATGAGATAAGCAAAAACCTGAAAGAGTTATTTGTGAAAAAACTTTTTGACATTTTCAATATTTTTAATAAAGAAAGAAATTTAATATTAGCTGTTATTGTTTCTATGGAGTGCAATCTTTACTTATTTCCAAATAGAGAAATTTTCCTTTTCTCATATTTTACTGTAGAAAGTACACAAATTCAGAAAAATCTATTAGTCAAGTTAATGATTGAGTATTGGTAGATTTCCCATTTTCTTCTAATTCACATGAGGTTTGAATTGCTAAAAATCAATTTTTTAATTTAACCTATTTTAGATTTGGTTTGACAACATCCTTTTCCTTCTTCTGAACACAGTCCCTGTCCCTCCCTGTTCAGTAAATTTCAAGTATTTTCTATATACTCTATGAAGCCTCATGAAATAGCTTAATGGCATAGAATGGTGAAAATGTAAGGATGAAGTGTGTTACAGGCTATTATGTTTATAAAATATAGTTAAAGATTAATCTAGCAGCCACAAATGTCTTTTAAAAATTGGAAGTCTAATGGTGAAGTAAATACAGACACATAATTTGAGGAAAAACTATTCTTTTTATTTTAACTTTTCTTTTTTTTAAACTACAGCTATTTACAAAAAGCTATCTCATTCTGTCTTGCATTATATTCAGTATGCATCAGGATGATACTCCCAGGAGAATTTTCAGGATTATTCATACTTTGAATAATGGCTTGTATGTGGGCTTCAAAGAAAGGCAGTAGGAGTGGGAAGAAAAATATTTTCATTTCCATAGGAATGTTCTGAACTTCCCAGGGGAAGCTGGGAAATGATTTTGTTGAACTGGCTGTCAAGTGTTGAGGACACTTGACAGCCAGTTAAGTGGCTCAGTGCATTCACAGTAAAAACTACTTTTCCTCCTCCCTATATCCTAGCTTTATGCATGAGAACAACTTGGTATTCAACTAATGCATAATCTCACTTATAGTACAGGGAATTCATTAATGGGTAATGCAGAGAATAAGTGATACAATGTCATCCACAGAAAAAGCAAAGTGCTCCCTTGTGGCAGGACAAGGTTTCATTCTGTCTGATCTGAATTGAAAGAGTTGTGAGCCCCTTCTCTGCTTAGAGAGTTTGGCTTTTCAACAGGAGCTGCTGAAGAAATGTAGAGTTTTGAAAACAGCAAGTATATTTTGATCAGCATTAAATTCAGGGCACTAATCTTCTACTACTCCTTATCATGTGTCTGGCAATACCTCACTTGGCCAAAGAAAAGTGGGTTTAATTCAATGGGAAACAGATGGCTTGAGTGTGTAACCACAATGCACTTAAGTCAGTTTTATATGCTGACTCTTCCTTTGTTTTTACTTAAGGGTTTGCAAAAATTTAAAATATGAATCTAATGGCATGAGCATATATAGCACTATCATACTACACATAAATATTGAAACTGGATGGAGTCAACATAATAGAGCTGTTAGAATTCTTTCCCATATAAATAATTAATATTAAATCTGAGCAACGAGAATACATCGTCTTTTGTGTTTTGTTTCTAGTTAAGAAGAATTTTTTTTTTGATTTTTAAATTTTTTTAAAATTTATTTATTTATGGCTGTGTTGGGTCTTCGTTTCTGTGCGAGGGCTTTCTCTAGTTGTGGCAAGCGGGGGCCACTCTTCATCGCGGTGCGCGGGCCTCTCACTATCGCTGCCTCTCTTGTTCTCTGCGGAGCGCAGGCTCCAGCCGCGCAGGCTCACGAGCCCAGTTGCTCCGCGGCATGTGGGATCTTCCCAGACCAGGGCTCGAACCCGTGTCCCCTGCATTGGCAGGCAGATTCTCAACCACTGTGCCACCAGGGTAGCCCAGAATTTTTTTTTTTTTTTTTGGATGGGATCTAAAGTCTTTAACAAGTCTTATCACGATTCTCAGTGTTTTGTTTTTAATACTCTATTAATGCAGGTAATGGGTGACATCTATAACAAAAGTTCTTTTTGTCATATATGTAGTTTTCTACTCTCAGAGATTTTCTTTTTTAAATGAATGCAAAAGTGTTTCTTGTAAAGAGTATAGATTCTGATCACAGAGAACTTTACCCACTGGTTTATTGATTGCATCACCCTCATCAGCATCCAGATATCAAAATTTATTCATTGAGTTTAAGAATGATTTTAGGGCTTCCCTGGTGGTGCAGTGGTTGAGAGTTCGCCTGCCGATGCAGGGGACGCGGGTTCGTGCCCCGGTCCGGGAAGATTTCACATGCCGCGGAGTGGCTGGGCCCGAGAGCCATGGCCGCTGAGCCTGCGAATCCAGAGCCTGTGCTCCGCAACAGGAGAGGCCACAACAGTGAGAGGCCCACGTACCGAAAAAAAAAAAAGAATGATTTTAATAATTCATTGAGTGTCTGCTATGTACCAAGACCTATGTTTAGTGTGGGAAATTCAGCATAAATAAAGCAGACAAGGAAACATTGTGGAGATTTTAAGAGAAGGAGATCTATGAAGATTGGTGTGAGAGGAATAAGAGAGACTACAAGGAGACCAGAGAAAAGCATCTTGTTTTGCACTTGGGTAGATGTGATTGATGGTGGATAGGTCCAGAGTAGTTGCAGTTGAGGTAAAGAATAGTGAAAGGACAGAAATGAAGCTCACAGATTGGACAGAAAGAGAGGCAGAGGTCATACTTGTTGCTAACAAAATTTCTGGAAGCCAGTTTATTTATTAAGGTAGGTTAATTAGAGGGGAAACTAGTTGCAGGGGAATATGAGTTCAATAAGAGTTCAATTTTGGACTTTCTGTGATATGTTTGGCAAATAGAAAGGATCAGTGAAAAAAATAGCTATATGATTCTGATGCTCAATGTCAATGACTGTGTTCAGAATATACTATTTTTTTCTGATTCATTGAGATGTATTTTTGTACTTGAAGTTATGAAAATGGATGAGGGTATTTTAAGAAGAATGACTAAAACCACAATATAGAAATTTTAAAGCCAAACCCAGAGGAACTTAAAATATAAGGATTAGGTAAAAGTGATAAAACTAGAAGTAGAGATCAAAAATGTAGCCAAAGAGGTAAGGAAACTAGAAAAGTGTGATATTTTTTCTTCCACAAGGAAATGCTTCAAAAGAAGTGTATCTAGTTGTGTCCAATGATGTGAAGAAACCAAACAAATTAAATAAATAAATAATTGAGCCTGTGTTGAAATAAACAAGGAGATCTGAAAGGATAGAGTTTTCTCTTTATAAACTGATGCACAGCAGGGATGACAGCCTCCGAAGAAACTACTTCAAAGAGACTAAAAGGGGAAGGGGATTTGTAGGGCTTTTGCAGATGGAGCCATGCTAAGGACAAGTAGGGGTGATTCTGGGAAAATAAACTGTAAGGCTTTAAACATTCTGACATGCAAGCTTTCAGCAAAATAGTACACCTGTTGGTGTGAGTAAAAACAAAATGACCCCTGCAGGTTTCTTGAGAAAGGTACAGGTTGTTATTTCTAGTAACCCTGCTTTAACTTGGGCTACAGTGTTTATTTTCACCTGGGGTAAATGGGGCTTGGGCAAAGCTTATAAGAATAGAAAGATCCAAGTGATTTCAGGAAAATACAGCCTTTCAACTGAAATCTATTATTTGAATACATCAACATGGATGCCATTGTTAACAAAGCCAGATTGGAATATGTTGAGAAGTAAATTAAAGAAGAGAGATCTTCCCTCGTGGCACAGTGGTTGAGAGTCCGCCTGCCCATGCAGGGGACGTGGGTTCGTGACCCGGTCTGGGAATATCCCACATACTGTGGAGCGGCTGGGCCCGTGAGCCATGGCCGCTGAGCCTGTGCGTCCGGAGCAAAAGAAGAGAAAGTTTTATTAGGAGTTTGGAAAACTCTTTCGAGAAAGTCAACTCTAAATTAAAGGTGAGAGAAAGAAATAGTTAGAGCTGTGTGCAGTGGATGAAAGAATGTGCAGAATTGAGTGATTATTTATGCATCAATTATTAGAATTTTTATTTATTATCAAGATATTGTTAATATATTATTTACCACTTTTATTATTTACATATTGATGTGATAAACTAGAACATAGGAAATGAAGTGAAAAGATCCAGTGGAAAAGAAAATGTTGATGATAAAATATAGAAAATAATCAACAGTACAAAGTTCAGGAGATTAAGGAATAAAATCAAAACAACAGGTAAAGCATCTAGACTTTGAGGGAAATTTTTTTGTCTAATTGCATCAGGATAGTGGAAAGTGACTTTAACTTTGGTGTTGAAAAGTTTAGAAAATCCCCACTTGTGACTTCTATTTTGTCTATGATGACAAAAGTCCTCTGACAAGAGTGGGAATAAGGGAAGATGAGATATACAAGGAAGCTGAAAAAATTGATATTGTTATTCAGGAGAGTGGAAAGAAAAGCTGGCAAAAGAAATAGTAAAACTGATTAGAAATAATAATGCTCCAATAATTAATCACCATTCACTATTATGAACTCAAATGTTCAGGAAATAGTATTATTCTTCCCAACTTTATTCAGCTGCTTGGTTCAGCTATTGAAAATAGAGGCGGCTGAATTCATCCATAGTTAGAAATTTGGCAAGAAAGTAAACATTTCCTTTTCACATAAGAATGTAAGTATCCAACAAAAGTAAGAAATCTCCTTTCAGTAAAGCAGGTAGTATGTACCTTGAGAGGGTGAGAATATAAATAAGAACATCAGGATGGACAAAAGTGAAAATACACACAAAAATAGAAGACAAGATGAGGTAAAAAAATGGAGGAGTAGCTGTACAGGATAGATAAAATAAGAAGAATGAAAAAAATTTTTTTTGAAAAATACAAGATAAAAAGGCAGAATTTTATATCCTTTCCCCCAAAATTAGTACATCTTATGTAATTTTGCATAAAATTTAGTTGCAAATCTTAAGTTTTAATCAGAGATTGGCAAACTACAGCCCATGAGCAAAATCTAGCCTGTGGGCTGTATTCATAAATAAAGCTTTATTGGAACCCATCGATGCCCAGCCATTTGCATATTATCTAGGGCTACTCTTGTGCTGCCAAGCTGAAGTTGAAAAGTTGCAACAAAAATCATATGGTCCTCAATGCCTAAAATATTCACTAGCTGGAAATAGACACAAAAAGCTTACCAATATCTAAATAAAAGCGATGAGAATGCTACATTTAAATTTTATATTCTGAATAATAATTTTAAATGCAAAATTAATTCTTCAATCTCTTAAAACTCATTCAGTTAACAGATGTTTTTGAGCCCAGTGAAAGTACTGGGCTTTTTTTGAAACTCTGACTATCCAACAGTCACCAAGATGAGTGATGTGTTTGCCCTTAACAAGTATAAAGTTCAGTACAAAGGAAAATTGAACAAGTGCAATAGATAATTAGTCAGCATTAAATACTAAACAGAAAGCCAGAAATTTGTAGGAAGACAAGTTACTTTAGGTTGGTTTCAGAGATGCTTCCCCAGCACAAAGAAAAAGGAGATCCCAATATGTTAGAACACATTTCAGGCAGAGGGACTAGCTAAAGAAAAGGCTCTGGAGCTAAAAATTAGTTTTGACATTTTCAAGAAACAGGAAGCAGGTCTGTTCCCTGGAATTATCAGGCAGGTGGGAGAGTAGCTTTAGAACATGTTAGTCAGATAGATGAAAGTCAGTTCATGTTAACACCTTGTAAATTGGATAGCAGACTGAGTTTTATTTCAATTAAAATGAAGATCCCTGAATTATTTAAAGTAAGTAAGTGCAATGGTATGACTTAGTTTGAAGTGAATTACTCTGGCTGCTCTGCAGAGTTGTAAGGGGTTAGGTGGAGAAAAGATTGTAGGTACAAAGAGTAGAAGCTGGGAGACTAGTTAGAAAGCTACTGTAATTTTCAAAGCTGGTGTTGAAGGTGGTGTGGATGTATATGGATGGATGGTAGTGGAGATGGACAAAACTGAACTGATTCTAGGATGATTTTTTTTTAAAGAAATAGATGCAATAGGTTTTGTTGATGGAATGAAATAGAGATGAGAAATATAAGTGAACAAAAGATAACTTCTCGGGTTTTGACATGAGCAATTTAGTGGATATAGGAATAGAACCCCTTTTAGTACATTTAGTACATTTAGTACGAAGAAGGTAAAAATGTGGGGAGAAACCAAGGGTTCTCTTTTAACAATGTCAAGGGAGGTGACTTTATGTCCTAGTGGAAAAGTTACATAATTAATTCGTTATTTATCTGTAGCTCTAAAAAGATCAGCATTAGATATAGTTTGTGATAGTTATATTGGGTTATGGGGGACTAGACGGACTAATCTCAATATTATACTAAGATAGAAAATAGAAGGGAGCAGAATGGAAACTACAACATTTAAGAGTCAAGAAAGAGGGACTTCCCTGGTGGCTCAGGGAAGAATCCACCTGCCAATGCAGGGGACACAGGTTCTATCCCTGGCCCGGGAAGATCCCACATGCCGTGGAGCAATTTAGCCCATGTACCACAACTACAGATCCTGTGCTCTAGAGACCATGAACCACAACTACTGAGCCCACATGTCACAGCTACTAAACCCCACGCTCCTAGAGCCTGTTCTCCACAACAAGAGAAGCCACCATGGTGAAAAACCTGCACACCGCAATGAAGAGTAGTCCCCGCTCACCGCAACTAGAGAAAGCCTGCGCGCCACGACTAGAGAAAGCCTGTGTGCAGAAACGAAGACCCAACACAGCCATAAATAAATAAATATAAAATAGATAAATTTATTTAAAAAAGAATATATGGTACATAGATATAAAGAAATACCCCTCAGCCATAAAAAGATGAAATCTTGCCATTTGCAACTACATGGCAAGATTATAAGAGAGTATAATGCTAAGTGAAATAAGTCGAAGTAGAAGACATATAGAGTTTGATTTTATGATTATAAAAGCAAAATAAATAAATAAATAAATGAACAAACCAAAGCAAACAAACAAACAAAAAGTCAAGAAAGAGGTATAACACAAAATATGGGGTAGGAGTACAAGGGAGATGGCAGACAAAATGGTGAATATGATGTGAAGGAAACCAGGAGAGTGAAGACTTAAATGTAAAAGAGCCACTGTTTCTAATGTGTATATGTAGTAGATAAATAATAAAAACATTTAATTTTGAATCTGGAAATATAGAGTTCTTTGATTTTGATGGAGTTGAGGGAATGGAAGACTGATGAGATTGAGGAGATGGTGTGAAATGAGGACATGGATATAGTTTCTAGAATCAAACTTTTCAAGAACTTTTTAAAAATACATAGGTACAAAGGGGTATTGTTGTAGGCAGAGAGAGGATATGGTGTCAAGGAGTATTGTTAATAGAGGAAATTCTAGGGTGTGTTGTACTCCTATGTGAATAATCCAGTAGAGAGATCTTGATATATTGATACTGGGGATAATTAAGGGAGGAACATTCTGGAAAAGAAGGGGGAGGAGGCTGATTTCTAAAGAAGCAGAGGAAGGGTTAACCTAAAATGTATAGTTATGACTATGCATTGTAAAAGGAAGGGAAGTACAGATATGAATAAGGATGTGCAGAGGTTGATACATTTTTGGTAGGCACATGAAGTGGTTCCTGCCAGATTACTTCTATTTTCTCCATAATAGATGAGATTATGTCATCAATCGAGATTTTCTGGCACTTTAGCATATTCCTGTCCTCTGTAATGCTTGTGCCATAACCCCAGAAATTGCATTTCCCAGGCTTCCTTGCCATTGAAGTTTGGGGATGTGTTGCCAGTATGAAGCCCCAAGTGCTGTCAAGAAAAACAGGAAGCAGTGGGGCTTTTGAAAGGGTAGAACATAAACTTGGGTTCCTGTGGCAACTGTATCAGGGAAGTGCCTGCTTCTTCAGGGTAGTGGCAGTTTCCTAAAGTTACTGACTTCCAGATAACACTACCTTCCCTCCTCATGTATTTCAGTCCTTCCAACAATTTTGCAACCTAAGTCCCATTCTTTTCTGCTTCTAGTATCTAGAGTGGTAGCTTCTGTTTTATTGCCTGGATCCTGATATCAGTGAGTGAATTCTGAGGAAGAGAAGATAGGAAAGAGTCAAAGTCAGAAGGCTGGCATGTGATGCATATAAAAGCAACCCTTTAATGATTGCAATAAGACAAAATTGCAGACCTCCAGCTACTTAGCCCCTTTCATCTTGCCTCTGCTATAGTGTGTGGTTCATTAAGCAACTCCAGAGAAACACCCAAGGATTATGGAACCTAATTTTAAAATCCCCAGTAGATGCTTTACTATTCTTTAAGATGTTAGCAACAGTGTTTACTCAGCCAAAATCTGAGCCCTGTTAATGGCAGAACTTCTTAACTTATTAGGCCATTTTATTCTTTAAGCAAATTTATTTTTTTAATAAACTCTTAAATACACCATTCTATTCTATGACTGTAACTTCTTTCCCTTGGTCTAAGTGTTTGCTTTGTGACCATTCTGAAAAGAAAAAAAAAAAAGTCTCAATAACAACCCTGTAAATATTTTAAGATCTCTATTACGAGAAATCTCCAGTTTTTTTCATCTTCAGTATAAAATCCCCCATCCTGATCCCAGTCTCTCCTTGTAGACAATGATACTGAATCTATTCAATATCCATGCTCCTGTCTTCTGGACCTAATCAGGTTGCTTAATACCTCTCTTAAGTTCTGGCAGCTAGAATTATATAAATACAGTATGAGTGGCCTAGAAAAAAGATTGGACAATTGCTTCCCTTGCATTTAACTTCACATCAGCATTAATAGCAAACTTCACTGATAAATATTTCAGTAACAGTCAATTAAAATAGTTAAGACTTTGTTTTTGGCATTTCATGTGGTGTGTTTGGCTATGTCATCTCTACTTTATAAATTTAGTTTTTAGACTTAAATTCAAGGCTTTATATCCATGCTTATTTAACTTTGCTTCATTAAATTTGGCTTGATGCCAGATCTTTTCTTGGATGCCCTTTCAGTCATGCATTGCATTCACTATATCGTGGCATCTAATTATATCAGTTGGCAGATTTTATCATGACAATATTATTACTTTCATCTAAGTCAATGTGTAAACGATTTATGGATGATTACTATAGGATGACATCAGAAACTTGAAATTTACATTGTTCAGACATCAGTGTACTATTTAGGACATCAGAATTGAGAACATGCAGAATAGAAAATCCAAAAGATGGAGACATGTGGGGAAAAATATAGGCTGAGACCAAAGATGATAGTCTAAAGAATCATACAAGTAAGGAAGGTACTGTATTATTTGCTAGCCCTCCCATAACAAGAACCACAGATTGGGGGTGGGGGTGAAGGGGTTGGGCGTAAACAGCAACAATTTGTTTTCTCACAGGTTGGAGGCTGGAAATCCAAGATCAAGGTGCCAGCAGGGTTAATTCCCTCTGAGGCCCTCTCTCCTGGGCTTGCAGGTGACCACCCTCTTGCTGACTCTTCACAGTCTTTCCACAGACTATGTGATTTTTTAAGGAGATCACCAGTTAATTGCTCAAAGGCACATCAAACTCAATATATTCAAAGTTCAACTCATTTTCTGCTCATGTTCATACCTGTTATTCTTCCTGTGTTACTCCTTCTGATTGATGGGTCAGTCATGTACCTAAGGGCTCAGGTTAGGGGAGCCACTGGGAAACCATTATCCCAATGGTTTTCCACATTCACTGCTATTAGGATAAATTCAAACTACTTACTATGGTGTCACAAGGCCACATACATGACCTGGCTTTTCATCTTAGACATTATCTCCTATTACATTCCCTTCTTTTACTATATTTCATGTACACGGTGCATCTGTTCATCCTTAGAAAAGTACACCAAACTATTCTCAATCTCAGGATATTTGATTTCCCCTTGACCTCTTCTTAGAACGTTATTCAACAAGGTTTTCAGATGACTTATTCATTCTCAACATTCGGGTCTTATCTTAAATGGCTCTCATTGGTAAGGTCTCAGCTCAAATGTCACCTCCATAAAGGATTTTTTCTTGACTACAATATCCAAATTAGGTCCCCTAGTGTCATCACCATTTGTCGCTCTCTGTCCTACCACCTTTGTTTTCTTCACCTATTGTAACATGAATTATTCTTAAAATTTATTATATAGTTCATCATGACCATTCTACTTATATTACAAAAAATATTTAAACTATTTAAAACAATTTTAAACATCTGGTCTGATAACATGAACAAATTTTTTTAATAAACTGTAATTATTAAACTTAATATTAGGGCATTCAATTATTTTTTTTAAACACCTTTATTGGGGTATAATTGCTTTACAATGGTGTGTTAGTTTCTGCTTTATAACAAAGTGAATCAGTTATACATATACATATGTTCCCATATGTCTTCCCTCTTGCGTCTCCCTCCCTCCCACTCTCCCTATCCCACCCCTCCAGGCTGTCACAAAGCACCGAGCTAATATCCCTGTGCCATGCGGCTGCTTCCCCCTAGCTATCTACCTTACTACGTTTGTTAGTGTGTATATGTCCATGACTCTCTCTCGCCCTGTCAAAGCTCACCCTTCCCCCTCCCCATATCCTCAAGTCCGTTCTCCAGTAGGTCTGCGTCTTTATTCCTGTCTTACCCCTAGGTTCTTCATGACATTTTTTTTCCCCTTAAATTCCATATATATGTGTTAGCATACGGTATTTGTTTTATTCTTTCTGACTTACTTCACTCTGTATGACAGACTCTAGGTCTATCCATCTCATTACAAATAGCTCAATTTCATTTCCTTTTAAGGCTGAGTAATATTCCATTGTATATATGTGCCACATCTTCTTTATCCATTCATCCAATGATGGGCGTTTAGGTTGTTTCCATCTCCGGGCTATTGTAAATAGAGCTGCAATGAACATTTTGGTACATGACTCTTTTTGAATTTTGGTTTTCTCAGGGTATATGCCCAGTAGTGGGATTGCTGGGTCATATGGTAATTCTATTTGTAGTTTTTTAAGGAACCTCCATACTGTTCTCCATAGTGGCTGAACCAATTAACATTCCCACCAGCAGTGCAAGAGTGTTCCCTTTTCTCCACACCCTCTCCAGCATTTATTGTTTCTAGATTTTTTGATGATGGCCATTCTGACTGGTGTGAGATGATATCTCATTGTAGTTTTGATTTGCATTTCTCTAATGATTAATGATGTTGAGCATTCTTTCATGTGTTTATTGGCATTCTGTATATCTTCTTTGGAGAAATGTCTATTTAGGTCTTCTGCCCATTTTTGGATTGGGTTGTTTGTTTTTTTGTTATTGAGCTGCATGAGCTGCTTGTAAATTTTGGAGATTAATCCTTTGTCATTTGCTTCATATGCAAATATTTTCTCCCATTCTGAGGGTTGTCTTTTGGTCTTGATTATGGTTTCCTTTGCTGTGCAAAAGCTTTGAAGTTTGATTAGGTCCCATTTGTTTATTTTTGTTTTTATTTCCATTACTCTAGGAGGTGGGTCAGAAAGGATCTTGCTGTGATTTATGTCATAGAGTGTTCTGCCTATGTTTTCCTCTAAGATTTTGATAGTTTCTGGCCTTACATTTAGGTCTTTAATCCATTTTGAGCTTATTTTTGTGTATGGTGTTAGGGAGTGGTCTAATCTCATACTTTTACATGTACCTGTCCAGTTTTCCCAGCACCATTTATTGAAGAGGCTGTCCTTTCTCCACTGTACATTCCTGCCACCTTTATCAAAGATAAGGTGTCCATATGTGCGTGGGTTTATCTCTGGGCTTTCTATCCTGTTCCATTGATCTATCTTTCTGTTTTTGTGCCAGTACCATACTGTCTTGATTACTGTAGCTTTGTAGTATAGTCTGAAGTCGGGGAGCCTGATTCCTCCAGCTCCTTTTTTCGTTCTCAAGATTGCTTTGGCTATTCGGGGTCTTTTGTGTTTCCATACAAATTGCGAAATTTTTTGTTCTAGTTCTGTGAAAAATGCCAGTGGTAGTTTGATAGGGATTGCATTGAATCTGTAGATTGCTTTGGGTAGTAGAGTCATTTTCACAATGTTGATTCTTCCCATCCAAGTACATGGTATATCTCTCCATCTATTTGTATCATCTTTAATTTCTTTCATCAGTGTCTTATAATTTTCTGCATACAGGTCTTTTGTTTCCTTAGGTAGGTTTATTCCTAGATATTTTATTCTTTTTGTTGCAATGGTAAATGGGAGTGTTTTCTTGATTTCACTTTCAGATTTTTCATCATTAGTATATAGGAATGCCAGAGATTTCTGTGCATTAACTTTGTATCCTGCTACTTTACCAAATTCATTGATTAGCTCTAGTAGTTTTCTGGTAGCATCTTTAGGATTCTCTATGTATAGTATCATGTCATCTGCAAACAGTGACAGTTTTACTTCTTCTTTTCCGATTTGGGTTCCTTTTATTTCCTTTTCTTCTCTGATTGCTGTGGCTAAAACTTCCAAAACTATGTTGAATAAGAGTGGTGAGAGTGGGCAACCTTGTCTTGTTCCTGATCTTAGTGGAAATGCTTTCAGTTTTTCACCATTGAGGATGATGTTTGCTGTGGGCTTGTCATATATGGCCTTTATTATGTTGAGGAAAGTTCCCTCTATGCCTACTTTCTGCAGGGTTTTTATCATAAATGGGTGTTGAATTTTGTCGAAAGCTTTCTCTGCATCTATTGAGATGATCATATGTTTTTTCTCCTTCAATTTGTTAATATGGTTTATCACATTGATAGATTTGCGTATATTGAAGAATCCTTGCATTCCTGGAATAAACCCCACTTGATCATGGCGTATGATCCTTTTAATGTGCTGTTGGATTCTGTTTGCTAGTATTTTGTTGAGGATTTTTGCATCTATGTTCATCAGTGATATTGGCCTGTAGTTTTCTTTCTTTGTGACATCCTTGTCTGGTTTTGGTATCAAGGTGATGGTGACCTCGTAGAAGGAATTTGGGAGTGTTCCTCCCTCTGCTATATTTTGGAAGAGTTTGAGAAGGATAGGTGTTAGCTCTTCTCTAAACGTTTGATAGAATTCACCTGTGAAGCCATCTGGTCCTGGGCTTTTGTTTGTTGGAAGATTTTTAATCACAGTTTCAATTTCAGTGCTTGTGATTGGTCTGTTCATATTTTCTATTTCTTCCTGATTCAGTCTTGGCAGATTGTGCATTTCTAAGAATTTGTCCATTTCTTCCAGATTGTCCATTTTATTGGCATAGAGTTTCTTGTAGTAATCTCTCATGATTTTTTTTATTTCTGCAGTGTCAGTTGTTACTTCTCCTTTTTCATTTCTAATTCTATTGATTTGAGTCTTCTCCCTTTTTTTCTTGATGAGTCTGGCTAGTGGTTTATCTATTTTGTTTATCTTCTCAAAGAACCAGCTTTTAGTTTTATTGATCTTTGCTATCGTTTCCTTCATTTCTTTTTCATTTATTTCTGATCTGATTTTTATGATTTCTTTCCTTCTGCTAGCTTTGGGGTTTTTTTGTTCTTCTTTCTCTAATTGCTTGAGGTGCAAGGTTAGGTTGTTTATTCGAGATGTTTCCTGCTACTTAAGGTGGGCTTGTATTGCTATAAACTTCCCCCTTAGAACTGCTTTTGCTGCATCCCATAGGTTTTGGGTCGTTGTGTCTCCATTGTCATTTGTTTCTAGGTATTTTTTTATTTCCTCTTTGATTTCTTCAGTGATCACTTCATTATTAAGTAGTGTATTGTTTAGCCTCCATGTGTTTGTATTTTTTACAGATCTTTTCCTGTAATTGATATCTAGTCTCATGGCGTTGTGGTCAGAAAAGATGCTTGATACAATTACAATTTTCTTAAATTTACCAAGGCTTGATTTGTGACCCAAGATATGACCTATCCTGGAGAATGTTCCATGAGCACTTGAGAAAAATGTGTATTCTGTTGTTTTTGGATGGAGTGTCCTATAAATATCAATTAAGTCCATCTTGTTTAATGTATCATTTAAAGCTTGTGTTTCCTTATTTATTTTCATTTTGGATGATCTGTCCATGGGTGAAAGTGGGGTGTTAAAATCCCCTACTATGAATGTGTTACTGTCGATCTCCCCTTTTATGGCTGTTAGTATTTGCCTTATGTATTGAGGTGCTCCTATGTTGGGTGCATAAATATTTACAATTGTTATATCTTCTTCTTGGATCAATCCCTTGATCATTATGTAGTGTCCTTCTTTGTCTCTTGTAATAGTCCTTATTTTAAAGTCTATTTTGTCTGATATGAGAATTGCTACTCCAGCTTTCTTTTGGTTTCCATTTGCATGGAATATCTTTTTCCATCCCCTTATTTTCAGTCTGTATGTGTCTCTAGGTCTGAAGTGGGTCTCTTGTAGACAGCATATATAAGGGTCTTGTTTTTGTATCCATTCAGCCAATCTGTGTCTTTTGGTGGGAGCATTTATTCCATTTACATTTAAGGTAATTATCAATATGTATGTTCCTATTCCCATTTTCTAAATTGTTTTGGGTTCGTTATTATAGGTCTTTTCCTTCTCTTGTGTTCCTTGTCTAGAGAAGTTCCTTTAGCATTTGTTGTAAAGCTGGTTTGGTGGTGCTGAACTCTCTCAGCTTTTGCTTGTCTGTAAAGGTTTTAATTTCTCCATCAAATCTGAATGAGATCCTTGCTGGGTAGAGCAGTCTTGGTTGCAGGTTTTTCTCCTTCATCACTTTCAGTATGTCCTGCCACTCCCTTCTGGCTTGTAGGGTTTCTGCTGAGAGATCAGCTGTTAACCTTATGGGGATTCCCTTGTGTGTTATTTGTTGTTTTTCCCTTGCTGCTTTTAATATGCTTTCTTTGTATTTAATTTTTGACAGTTTGATTAATATGTGTCTTGGCGTATTTCTCCTTGTATTTATCCTGTATGGGACTCTCTGTGCTTCCTGGACTTGATTGACTATTTCCTTTCCCATATTAGGGAAGTTTTCAACTATAATCTCTTCAAATATTTTCTCAGTCCCTTTCTTTTTCTCGTCTTCTTCTGGAAACCCTATAATTCGAGTGTTGGTGCGTTTAATGTTGTCCCAGAGGTCTCTGAGACTGTCCTCAGTTCTTTTCATTCTTTTTTCTTTATTCTGCTCTGCAGTAGTTATTTCCACTATTTTATCTTCCAGGTCACTTATCCGTTCTTCTGCCTCAGTTATTCTGTTATTGATCCCATCTAGTGTACTTTTAGTTTCATTTTTTGCGTTGTTCATCATTGCTTGTTTCATCTTTATTTCTTCTAGGTCCTTGTTAACTGTTTCTTGCATTTTGTCCATTCTACTTCCAAGATTTCGGATCATCCTTACTATCATTATTCTGAATTCTTTTTCAGGTAGACTGCCTATTTCCTCTTCATTTGTTAGGTCTGGTGCATTTTTATCTCGCTCCTTCATCTGCTGTGTGTTTTTCTGTCTTCTCATTTTGCTTATCTTACTGTGTTTGGTGTCTCCTTTTTGCAGGCTGCACGTTCGTAGTTCCCGTTGTTTTTGATGTCTGTCTCCAGTGGCTAAGGTTGTTTCAGTGGGTTGTGTAGGCTTCCTGGTGGAGGGGACTAGTGCCTGTGTTGTGGTGGATGAGGCTGGATCTTGTCTCTTTAGTGGGCAGGTTCACGTCTGGTGGTGTGTTTTGGGGTGTCTGTGGCCTTATTATGATTTTAGGCAGCCTCTCTGCTAATGGCTGGGGTTGTGTTCCTGTTTTGCTAGTTGTTTGGCATAGGTTGTCCAGCACTGTGGCTTGTTGGTCGTTGAGTGAAGCTGGGTGCTGGTGTTATGATGGAGGTCTCTGGGAGATTTCCGCCGTTTAATATTATGTGGAGCTGGGAGGTCTCTTGTTGACCAGTGTCCTGAAGTTGGCTCTCCTACCTCAGAGGCAGAGCCCTGACTCCTGGCTGGAGCACCAAGAGCCTTTCATCCAAACGGCTCAGAATAAAAGGGAGAAAAAGTAGAGAGCATTAGTAGAAGTATGAGGAAAGAAAGAAGGAAAGGAGGAAAGGAAGGAAGGAAGAAAGAAGCAAAGAAGGAAAGAAAGGAGGGAGGGAGGGAGGGAGGAAGGAAGGAGGGAAAGAAGGAAAAAAGACAGAAAGAAAGAAGATACAGTAAAAGTAAAATAAAGTATAATATAGTTATTGAATTAAAAAATATTTAGGAAAAAAAAAAAGGGACGGATAGAACCTTAGGACAAATGTTGGAAGCAAAGCTATACAGAGAAAATCTTACACAGAAGCATACACATACACCTTCACAAAAAGAGGTAAAGGGGGAAAAATCATAAATCTTGCTCTCAGAGACCACCTCCTCAATTTGGGGTGATTCGTTGTCTAAAGGAGGGAAGGAAGGAAGGAAAGAAAGAAAGAAAGAACGAAGGTAAAGTATAATAAAGTTATTACAATTAAAATTAATTATTGAGAAAAAAAAATTTTTTTTAAAAACCATGGACAGATAGAGCCCTAGGACAAATGGTGGAAGCAAGAGTATACAGGCAAGATCTCACACAGAAGCATACACATACCCATTCACAAAAAGAGGAAAAGGGAAAAAAATCATAGATCTCGCTCCTAAATTCCACCTCTTCAATTTGGGATCATTCCTTGTCTATTCAGGTATTCCACAGATGCAGGGTATATCAAGTTGATTGTGGAGCTTTAATCCGCTGCTTCTGAGGCTGCTGGGAGAGATTTCCCTTTCTCTTCTTTGTTCTCACAGCTCACAGGAGCTCATCTTTGGATTTGGCCCTGCCTCTGCGTGTAGGTCGCTGGAGGGAGTCTGTGTTTTGCTCAGACAGGACAGGGTTAAAGGAGCCGCTGATTCGGGGTCTCTGGCTCACTCAGGCCGGGGGTGGGGGGCGGGAAGGAGGGGCACTGCGTGCGGCGCGGGCCTGCGGCGTCAGAGGCGGCGTGACGTTGCACCAGCCTGAGGCCCGCCGCGCGTTCTCCCGGGGAAGTTGTCCCTGGTTCCCGGGAACCTGGCAGTGGCGGGCTGCACAGGCTCCGCGGAAGAGGGGTGTGGAGAGTGACCTGTGCTCGCACACAGGCCCCTTGGTGGCGGCATCAGCAGCCTTAGCGTCTCCCGCCCGTCTCTGGGGTCCGCGCTTTTAGCCGCGGCTCGCGCCCGTCTCTGGGGTTCGCGCTTTTAGCCGCGGCTCGCGCCCGTCTCTGGAGTTCCTTTAAGCAGCGCTCTTAAACCCCTCTCCTCGCGCACCAGGAAACAAAGAGGGAAGAAAAAGTCTCTTGCCTCTTCGGCAGGTGCAGGCTTTTCCCCGAACTCCCTCCAGGCTAGTCGTGGTGCACTAACCCCTTCAGGCTATGTTCAAGCCGCCAACCCCAGTCCTCTCCCTGCAATCCGTCCGAAACCCCCGCCCGCCCCGGCGGGTGAGCAGACAAGCCTCTCGGGCTGGTGAGTGCCGGTCGGCACCGATCCTCTGTGCGGGAATCTCCCCGCTTTGCCCTCCGCACCCCTCGCTGTGCACTACTCCGCGGTTCCGAAGCTCCCCCCTCCGCCTCCCGCAGTCTCCGCCCGCGGAGGGGCTTCCTAGTGTGTGGAAACTTTTCCTCCTTCACAGCTCCCTCCCACTGGTGCAGGTGCCGTCCTTATTCTTTTGTCTCTGTTTTTTCTTTTTTTCTTTTGCCCTACCCAGGTACGTGGGGAGTTTCTTGCCTTTTGGGAGGTCTGAGGTCTTCTGCCAGCCTTCAGTAGGTGTTCTGTAGGAGTTGTTCCACGTGTAGATGTATTTCTGGTGTATCCGTGGGGAGGAAGGCAATCTCTGCGTCTTACTTTTCCGCCATCTTCAAGGTCCCCCCCAGGGCATTAAATTATAATTATTAACTTCTCAAACTGTATAAACTCAAAAGAGCATTAAATCCATTTCACATAATACCTTGCATGATTTAAAACATTGAAAGGGGAAAACAAATAATATGGTAACAGTACTTGATGTACAAGTGGGTCTTTCTACTTTATTGATCCAGTGCATGAACAAGAGTCATATTTGTTTTGTTTACTTCTGTTAAATGAAAGCAGGAAGTGTAAGAGCCATATATATCATAGTTCCTAATATAATGGACTGTGGCTGTCTAGCATAACTGGACCATTGTGTTTGCCTCATAACAAAGTACTGGAGGGTTCATTCAAAAACTACATAAGCCAGGTGGCTAATTTCCATGTCAGTATATCATTGACTACACAGTAATAGAATCTTAAGGCTGATGGTGTTTTGAAAAATCATTACACATGGGAAGTCTCTTATCTGGGAGAAAAATGTTTAGAACATATCTATTTCTATAATGTAAAAGAGCCTTAAATATGAATCCTAATATTAGAGTAAACTGAGATGTCATCCAGGTCAATTATTTTACCAAATTACAGAATCCTATCACAAAATTCTGAAAAGTTCTTGCTCATCCTTTCTTTAAAATCTTCCAAGGATGAGTAACTTGATATTTCACATGTAATTTCATTTTTTAAACAAAACAAAACTTCTAATTATAAAACTTATTTTTTAAAGCTGAATGTTAAAATCCCCTTTAGTTCTTCTTTCTCTAGTGATGTATTAAGTCTATTCCCTATCCAAAAGCAGTCCCATTTTTGCTTTGATAATGGATATGATACCCACCTCCCAATCCTAGGCCCAGTGTTATTCTGATTGTAATACTATGGAATTGCTCAAAGTTGATTTGGTTGATATGTTCCTGGAGAGAATACAATACAATTAAAGTATCTTGGATAACAAAGTAACACATTATAGATTCACAGAATCAACAAACATAAATCTAAAAGTGCATATGTATATCACTCTCCATTATATTCTCTATTCTATCTTATAATCCTGCAGTCAAAATCTCTCATGAATATCTCTAATAATGGAGAAGTTTCTGACTTCAAAGACAATTATTTCTATGTTAGCCAATATAGCAATTTCAAGTCTAGTAGAAATCATATATTTAATAGAAATCAGATGTTCTTCAGTTTACATATTTAATATTGCTTCCAATATTTTAGACCTATAACATAAACGTCACTGCTTTCACAAGACAAATTGTTCAAACATTTAAAGAGAGCTAGTTAAGGATTTCCCCGGTAGCACAGTGGTGAAGAATCCGCCTGCCAATGCAGGGAACACAGGTTCGAGCCCTGGTCCGGGAAGTTCCCACATGCCGCGGAGCAACTAAGCCCGTGAGCCACAACTACTGAGCCCACGTACCACAACTACTGAAGTTTGTGCACGTAGAGCCCATGCTCTGCAACAAGAGAAGCCACCACAATGAGAAGCCTGCGCACTGCAACGAAGAGTAGCCCCCGCTCGCCACAACTAGAGAAAGCCCACGCGCAGCAGTGAAGACCCAACGCAGCCATAAATAAATAAATAAATAGGTAGATAGATAGATAGATAGATAGATAGATTAAAAATAAATAAATAAAGAGAGCAAGTTATTCACTGCCTCCCACTCCCATCTCCCAAATCTGCATTTATTTTGTTTTATTCTAAACACTACTGTTTGATTGCACAACCTAAGATTGCAGAAAGATTTTTGATATGCAATCACACTTATATTTTGCTTATAGCCTAATAAAATTCTAACTGTTATTTCCTACACTGTACTTTTTTTCATTCCTGTGTTTTTGTGTATTTTCAGATTTTCTCAGTGTAGTATTATTGAGATCTAGAGATTTAAGATTAAGTTGTGAGTTTGGAAAACTTGACAAAAGGGGTTGATAGATCCAATTTTATTTCTACAGACATATCCTAGACCACTGTTTGTCCAAGTATTGTGTACTTCTCACTGGTGGGTCATTCACTGATTCATTTCTCCATTCAGTATATATTTATCATAGGCTTATTTGTGTGCAAATAATATTAGTAAAAAGGTTCAACTTAAATTTTTTTGACAATGGCGGGAAAGTCATACACTTTCAAATAGGCTACAGAATAGTATAAACTGTATTTTGAAGTTTGACCTTTTCCACAAGCTAGTTATATCTGATAGACACTTTCTTGTGATGCTGGGCAGTAGCAGCGAGCTGCAGCTCCCAGTCAGTCACAGGATCACATGGGTAAACAACCAATACACTTACAACCATTCTGGATCCAGTTTTTTACTTTCACTATTAGCATTCAATAAGTTATATGAGATATTCAACACTTTATTATAAAATAAGCTTTGTGTTAGAAGATTTACCCAACTGTAGACTAATGTAATTTTTCTGAGCATGTTTAACTTAGGCCAGGCTAAGCTATGTTTGGCAAGTTAGGTGCATTAAACACATTTTTGACTTAATGGCATTTTCAACTTAGGGTGGATTTGTCAGGACATAACCTCATTGTAAATCTAGGAAGATTTGCAGTACAAACAATATAGTTACTACCTCAAGTGGTTTATTTTAAAGAGCTAATTAAAGTATCCATATAAAAGAAATTAACATAGTGCTTGATACATAAAAGTAAATCAATAAAGCAGCTTTTCTGTCATCATCATCATCATCGTTATTTTTTTGTTGTTGGTATTTCTTTAGACCTTCTCCTTAGGTTGCTATGACCTGTGACTGAGACCACCTTAATGTTTCCCTCAGCATGACTAAACTTTAGACAGGTTTCATCCTGACTGTAAGTCTCGGGTCACCCTTTTCTTAGAGCATTTGCTTTATAAACTTGCAATTATAAATTATTTTTCTTCCCCTTTGAGATGTAAATTTTATCCCAGAATCTTTTTAGGTTTTACAACTCAGGAATGTCTTTCTCAAGGACCTAGGAACATCTCTTTACAGTGTAATTATCAAGAAAGCTAGCACCCCTATCTCCCAGTCTCTGTTCTGCTTTTATAATCTAGGCCCAGAAAATCAAACCACTTTTTGAACAACCCCCATCCAGTTACCTTTTGATTTTCTCAGTGTAACCTTGTCTTTTAAACAAAAAACTTCAATTAAGAAGAGAAAAACAAAAGTATACTTTGCTGTGTACATCTTCAACTGTCCTGTTATGTCAACAAGAAATTTAAAAGAAGGAAATTATATTACAGATTTAATGAGGTACAATCTTTCATTCCATCATGGATCAGAAATAAATGGTAGCCATTGGGATATATATATCTTCAGACTCTTAATCATGACTTGCATTTGGTACATCCCCCAGGAAGACAGCATGCCTAGCAGTTATTCCTGCCTTCCCACAGATGACATTATCTTGTTTGCAGCAGAGACAATAAGGAAGCCCTGTGTACCTGGTCAAATTAGTATTATTTTTCACCATTTATATTCTGTGACTGTTCTGTGTTTTTCTTTTGACTTGAAGTATCTCCTCAAAACATCTGAATTTATATTTCTAAATGTGTTATTTAGTCTCAGTAGTATATGTTTCTTCTGCTTTTTTCTCTGTTTCAGTTTATTGAGTTGCCAAAAGTGTCTTGAATTTATGATTACATTTGCAAAACAGTTTTCAATTATTCTATTTTATTGAGGATATCTTCATCTTTTATAAATAAGATAACAGTTCTAAATCTTGTCACTCCTTTTTAAATCTAGGACCAACTCATCTCTAAAGCACATCTAATTGGTGAGTCCCTCAGCAGGAGGATAATCTTATACATACATTTATGATCATGGAACAGTTCCCTTTATACCTATACCTCTTAGGTATCAAGGTAAACTAGTGTCTATCATGACTTCCCCTGGACAGTCTCCACTTTTCCTGGCCTGTTTTATCCTGGGCTTCTTGTTCTGTATTACTTCTAATAAAGTTATTACTCCTCCCTTCATGCTAGTTTCTGCTAACATAGTGAAATACTAACAATTGCCATGTATTTGTTCAGTTAGTGTCAGCGGAAGTTTCTTCAGAAACTGAGTGAAGTTTCATCTGAATAATCCAAAAGTTTTTATAGCTTATTTTACTTGTTTTACAAATATTCACAAGCACATACTCACATGTATGTTTTTATGAACAAAAAGAGATCTGAAGTGAGTATTTTGGTTTTTAGAGACTATATTGAGAACTACTATTAAAATCCTAAAAAAATTACCAGTACATCTTGAAGGACTTGATTCAAAGAGTCACTTAAATATGGTTGAACCATTCCTAGTTAATTGAGCTTTCCTCTATGGGATGAATTATCTCAGCCTTTGATTTCATTTCCCCCCAATAAATACTTCATGACAATAACAGAATACTATATGCACAAATAAACTTGGGAGTGAGTCAACAGCAAGCTTACTGTGAGCCAAAAATGTGACATAGTACTTAAATAAAAGAGATGCAATCTTTGGCTACATGAGTGAATAATAACAAGTGTTATGTAGTTTATGTTGAGAATTTACCATGCAGATATCTCTGATCACAGCTGGAGAATCCCACATGGATCATCATATTTTACAAGACACATCTTAGAGCACCTTCACAATAGACAATCAGAATGATCAGAGCCCTTAAACAATATCATGTGAGAAATCACCCATAAGGAACCATTTTTTCATTATTTTATTCATATATTCAACAAATATAGGTTGAGTGAGAGTTATGTGCTATGACTGTTTCATTCTCATAGGAGAAGAAAAAGAAAATAATGTAATGTAACAAAATGCAATGTAACATAACAAAAAATATGTTGTGTATTTTGGTGTGTAAAATGAAAAATATCTGCACATTTTAAAGATGATAAAGGCTTTGGACAAAAAAAAAAAAAGCAATGAAGGGAATACCTCATGTTGGGAGGAAAGTTTGATAATTTAAAAGATGGTCAGAGAATGCCTTACAAAGACAGGGACATTTAAGTAGAAGACTGATGGCAATGAGAGGAAAAGAGGAACTTGTGAGTGTGTAGTTGAACTACTTTTCAGGCAGGGAGGAGCATCACTAAGTGAAAATTCCATAAGGCTATAACTTATCTGCTGAGGTTGAGGAAACAGAAAGAGGACCATGTGGCAAAAGTGATTAATGCAGAGAGTAGAGATGAGGCCAGTGAGATAAGGGCCCAGGAAGATGGGTCTTACAGAGTCTTGTAGGCCATTTCCAGGACTTGGACTGTTATTCTGAATGAGATGGGAGCCATAGAAGAGTTATGGGCAGAAGAATGACAGTAAGGATTCAGTTTTAACAAACCCACTCTGGCTGTTCTGATATAAATAGTCTCCAAGGATGAAAACAGAGAAATTAGTTAGAAAGTTTTTATATTTAATAATCAAGACATAATGGTTAAGTAATACCACTGTTGATAAGAGGGAAAGCAGTCAGAAGTGGTGAGATTCTGGATTTGTTTTAAAGATTGGTTAACAAGGTGTGCTGTTGCACTCACTGTATGTGGGCCTCAAGAACAATATTCATTGTGGATATTTACAGCAAGTCCCTGATTTGCACTGTAGCATGGGATGGTGAAATTACCCTGCAAGCTGAAACTACACAAAGCAATCTTTGTAATCAATGGGAAAATTTGATTGTTGCATGACTTTTAAGAATTTTTGTAAAATCATTAAAAACTCTGATACTATCTGTTATAAATGTATATAGAAGTAAAAAAGTCATGTATAGAATCCAATATTTATTTAATATACTATCATATAAAATATTGGAAACATACAGAATTAAAGTGTCTTATTTCCTTGTAAAAAAGATAAAGAGTAGTTTATGTAGTTTGAACAGTGTTTGCCTTCTTCTCATTAAATATGTTTGGCTGAGCTTCCAACATTTTATCCTTTGCACTTTCAATGTTGTGAAATATCTCCAGGAGTCTCTTCAATGTGAAGTTTTTGCCAGTGTCAGTGCCTCTGATGTTTCTTCATTCTTTTCATCACAAGGCCAATTCCCTCTATTGATCATTCATTTTTGTAAAATGGCACCTTGGTTTATCACCAGGATATTAGGAGGTAACACAAGTGCATGCTTTGCTGTCTCTGCTTGTACCAAATAACAGATTCACCAAAAGGCTGAAAGAAGTAATGTGACTGATGACAAATCAGGGTGTTAATAATCATCTTTTTTTTACATAATGATCTGGGGACTAAAGAGCTAACAGCAGTGTTGGTACTTTATGCAATTGGTCACAGTTTATCCACTATTGTAACTGAAATTTGAACCTTGGTGTTGGGAGACTGATGTTATTTAGCTAGACCTTGGTAATTGAAACTCATGCATAGTACAAATCATATAAAGTGAGGATTTCCTGTTCTCTGGATAACAGACATTTTAGAAGGATTCCAGTTGCTACTTTCAAACATATAAACTGAAAAATATAAATGTCTTGTATACAGTCAAGAAACATAGGTGAAAGTTATAGATGGTAAGATGGTAATTTTTTGCAGGTAGGTAAATTCATTCAAAACAAGATAAGGCTTATAAAAATTAGAAATGTCTAATATTGGAAGACATTGCCTCTGAAATAAGTAAAAGCCTGACCAGTAGATATTTTCTAACACAATAGGTAACCATTTTTTGCCCAGGAGTGTTACATGGCCAACTCCAAAATTAAGTAGACCTCTCAACTAACTAACACTTTTCATATAGCTAGAACATGCTCTCTTATTTCTGGAGTATATTGGATGGAACCCCCACTACTCAGGAACATCTACTCTCTAATTTCCTGTAGTGAGAAGAAAATAAGTGTTTTTTGAAAAGAATAGGTCATTCAACAATGTTATATGTACTAACACATTTTGACTATCTATGTATGACACTTTTAACCAGTTACTGGAAATGTGCAAAATTTAGTCAGCAAATCAACAGTGTGCTCAAAATAGATAATGTTGCAATAAGTAGTTATTATTTTCTCAGAATTGGAAACAATTTATAATAGTTGATTTGTGCATGTACCATGACATATCTGTAGTATATCCATATGTGTTCTTATAAACTATAAAGCAAAATATACCCTAGTAAGTATGCATAAGAGTAATTTTATGCCATATGATATGCACTTGTTTATTATACAACATAATATAATGATGTTTCACTATCCTCCATGTATGTGTCACCAGCATTATGGCTGGGAAATTTCAGTAACTGTGGGAAATTTCTGTAATGTGAGAGATGCTACAGTAGCTTTAACCTTGTTTCCGTGTAAAAGATCAAATTAATTAGTCTTACATTAGAAAACACTATTGTAAAATTATTCCAGAAAAAAATATAGGATTTTCTTTACAAATAAATTCAATCTGTTCTGTTTGAAAGTGATGTGAAATCTTTGATGTGGCACAGCTTCTTAACAGATAATCTATCAGGGAGCAGGATATGAATACATAGACTTTTAATCAAATTTTCTAACTGCTACTTTAGTTTTTTTGGGTTTTTTTGTTGTTATTTTAACTTTTTATTTTATATTGGAATATAGTTGATTAACAATGTTGTGTTAGATTCAGGTGTACAGCAAAGTGATTCAGTTATATATATACATGTGTGTATTCTTTTTCAAATATTTTTCCTGTTTAGGTTGTTACATAATATTGAGCAGAGCTCCCTGCACTATACAGTAGGTCCTTGTTGGTTATCCATTTAAAATATAGCGGTGTGTACATGTCAGTCCCAAACTCCCTAACTATCCCTTCCACCCACCCTTGCCCCCAGTACCGTAAGTTCGCTCTCTAAGTCTGTGAGTCTGTTTGCGTTTTATAAATAGGTTCATTTGTATCAGTTTTTTTTTAGATTTTACATATAAGATCTATTATATGATATTTCACTTTCTCTGTCTGACTGACTTCACTCAGTATGACAATCTCTAGGTCCATCCATGTTGCTGCATATAGCATTATTTCATTCTTTTTAATGGCTAATACTCCACTGTATATATGTAACACATCTTCTTTATCCATTCCTCTGTTGATGTACCTTTAGTTTTCTTCCATGCCTTGGCTATTGTAAGCAGTGCTTCAGTGAACATTGGGGTCCATATATTCTTTTGGACCACGTTTTTCTCCAGATATATGCCCAGGAGTGGGATTGCAGGATCATATGGTAGCTCTATTTTTAGTTTTTTAAGGAAACTCCATAAAGATCCCCATGCCAATTTACATTCCCACTGACAGTATAGGAAGGTTACCTTTTCTCCACACCATCTCCAGCATTAGTTGTTTGTGGATCTTTTGATGATAGCCATTCTGACTGATATGAGGTAATATCTCAATGTAGTTTTGATTTGTATTTCTATAATAATTAGTGATGTTGAACATCTTTTCATGTGCCTCTTGCCCATCTCGATGTCTCCTTTGGAGAAATATCTATTTAGGTCTTTGCCCATTTTTTGATTAGGTTGTTTGTTTTGATGATATTAAGCCATATGAGCTGTTCGTAAATTTTGGAGACTAATTCCTTGTTGGTCACATCATTTGCAAATATTGTCTCCCACTCTGTGTGTTGAATTTTCATTTTGTTTATGGTTTCCTTGGCTGTGCAAAAGCTTTTGAGTTTAATTAGGACCCATTTGTTTATTTTTGCTTTTATTTCCATTACTCTGGGAGGCAGAAAAATATATTGCTACAATTTATGTCAGAGAGAGTTCTGTCAATGATTTCCTCTAAGAGTTTTATGGTGTCTGGCCTTAAATTTAGGTCTTTAATCCATTATGTGCTTATTTTTGTGTATGGAGTTAAAAAATGTTCTAATTTCATTTTTTTACATGCAGCTGTCCAGTTTTCCCAGCACCATTTATTGAAGAGACTGTCTTTCCACCATTGTATGTTCTTGCCTCCTTTGTCATAGATTAATTGACCATAGGTGCGTGGGTTTATTTCTGGGCTTTCTATCCTGTTCCATTGATCTATAGTTTTATTTCTGCACCAGTACTATAATGTTTTGATGATTATAGCTTTGTAGTATAGTCTGAAGTCAGGGAACCTGATTCCTCCAGCTTCATTTTACTTTCTCAAGATTTCTTTAGCTATTCAGTGTCTTTTGTGTCTCCGTATAAATTTTAAGATTTTTTTACTCTAGTTCTGTGCCATTGGTAATTTGATAGAGATTGTATTGAATCTACAGATTGCCTTGGGTAGTAGAGTCATTTTGACAATATTTATTCTTCCAATCCAAGAACATGGTATATCTTTCCATCTGTTTGGCTCGTCCTTGATTTCTTTCATCAGCTTCTTATAGTTTTCAGAGTACAGGTTTTTTTTCTCCTCAGGTAGGTTTATTCCTAGGTATCTTGTTCTTTTTGATGACATGGTAAATGGGATGGTTTCTTGAATTCTTTTTCTGAACTTTCATTGCTAGTGTATAGAAATGCAAGATTCCTGTGTATTAATTTTGTAACCTCTAACTTTACCAAATTCATTGATGAGCTCTAGTAGTTTTCTGGTAGTACTTTGGATTTTCTATGTATAGTACCATGTCATCTGTAAACTGGCAGTTTAATTTGGTGATATAGTGTATCGCACTGATTTATTTGCAGATATTGAAAAATCCTTGCATCCCTGGGATAAATCCCACTTGATCATGGTGTATGATCCTTTCAGTATATTGTTGCATTCAGATTACTATTGTTTTTTGAGGGTTTTTTTGTCTATGTTCATCAGTGATATTGGCCTGTAGTTTTCTTTTCTTTTTTTTTTTTTACATCTTTATTGGAGTATAATTGCTTTACAATGGTGTGTTAGTTTCCGCTTTACAACAAAGTGAATCAGTTATACATATACATATGTTCCCATATCTCTTCCCTCTTGTATCTCCCTCCCTCCCACCCTCCCTATCCCACCCCTCTTTGCCTGGTTTGGTATCAGGGTGATGATGGTCTCATGGAATGAGTTTGGGAGTGTTCCTTCCTCTGCAGTTTTTTAGAAGAGTTTGAGAAGGATGTACGTTAAGTCTTCTCTAAATGTTTGATGGAATTCATTTGTGAAGCCATCAGGTCCTGGACTTTTGTTTATTGGAAGTTTTTAAATCACTCTTTCAATTTCAGTGTTTGTGATTGGTCTGTTCATATTTTCTATTTCTTCCTGGTTCAGCCTTGGGAAATTGTACCTTTCTAAGAACTGGTCCATTTATTCCAGGTGGTCCATTTCATTGTCATACAGTTGCTTGTAGTACTCTCTTATGATCCTTTGTATTTCTGTGGCTTCAGTTGTAACTTCTCATTTTTCATTTCTATTTTTATTGATTTGAGTCCTCTCCCTTTTTTCTTGATGAGTCTGGCTAAAGGTTTATCAATTTTGTTTATCTTTTCAAAGAACCAACTTTTAGTTTCATTGATCTTTGCTGTTGTTCTCTTCAACTCTATTTGATTTATTTCTGCTCTGATCTTTATGATTTCTTTCCTTCTACTAACTTTGGGGGATTTTTTGTTCTCCTTTCTCTAGTTGCTTTAGATGTAAGGTTAGGTTGTTTATTTGAGATTTTTCTTGTTTCTTGAGGTAAGATTGTATTGCTACATATTTCCCTCTCAGAAATGCTGTTACTACATCCCATGGGTTTTGGATTGTTGTGCTTTCATTTTCATTTGTCTCTAGGTATTTTTTGATTTCCCTTTGATTTCTTCAGTTATCCACTGGTTGTTTAGTAACATATTAATTAGCTTCCACGTGTTCATGTCTTTTACAGTTTTTTTCGTGTAGTTTATTTCTAATCTCATAGTGTTGCAGTCAGAAAAGATGCTTGATATGATTTCAGAATTCTTAAATTTACTGAGCCTCAGTTTGTGGTCCAGCATGTGGTCAATCCTGGATAATGTTCCTTGTGCATGTGTGAAGAATGTGTATTCCACTACTTTTGGATGGAATGCTCTCTATATATCAATTAAGGCCATCTGGTCTAATGTGTCATTTAAGGTCTGTGTTTCCTTATTGATTTTCTGTCAGGATGATCTGTCCACTGGTGAAAGTGGGGTGTTAAAGTCCCCCACTATTATTTTGTTACTGTCAATTTCTCCCTTTATGGCTGTTAGTATTTGCCTTATATATTGAAGTGTTCCTATGATGGGTGCATATATATTTACAATTGGTATATCTTCTTCTTGGATTGATCCCTTGATTATTATGTAGTGTCCTTCCTTGTCTCTTGTAACATTCTTTATTTTAAAGTTTATTTTGTCTAAAATAAGTATTGCTACTCCAGCTTTCTTTTGGTTTCCATTTACATAGAATACCTTCTTCCATTCCCGCTACTTTACTTTTCTTCATTTTTTCAGGGTGAGTAAAAATGCTTGTGTGAAATAATCATACTTATAGATTTGTTTGTCTCAGCAAGTAGAAATTCACAGAAGGATCTTGTTCATAATTTGCATTTAAAAATTGTACTATTTATTTTGATATTTGCATACATATTTTCCAGCTTTTGTGAGCCAATTTTAAGCAATTGATCATTGAGAATGTAAAGCAACATTATAGAAAACCACCCAAAAGAAACTTATCAAATATATTCAGTAATGTGAAATGACATTAAAATGCTTTAGCTGAAATGAAACACTCCTTGTTACTAGTAACCCACAGAGTCTTTTTATCTCATGCACAGGCTTTAAGAATGCATCAGTTACTAAGATCATATTAAGGTCTCTGGGAGCCATACATTACCTTTAGTTGCAAGTTTAAAAATATCTCTGAATATAGTCATTTAAATATTTTCTCTACTTTTTTCTAAAATATCTTGATTAACATTTGATAGACCAACAGCTAACCAATGATCCTTAGATGAAGATGAGATGGGATTCAAGATGGGTCAAGACTTGAGTTTCTAATGCACCTGCAAGGTGTCATAAGCACAATGATTTCTTGAGTACTTTATCAATGTTACTTATAAATCATACTTGATACTGCATAATCTAACTTGCCTAATCTTACACTGCAACCTGATGATCCATATTAAAAGGACACATGGTAAAGCATAATTTATTAGATTGGATTTATGTAGAAGATAAATTGTGGAAGGTGTTAAATAATTGTTCAAATTTTCTCATCAAAATTCCAGCTATCAGGATAATAATTTAAAAATTACATTTATGTTGAATTTCCATATCCTTAAACTATATATAAATTGTCAGTGTCTTATATGGTATGCCACATATACCAGATGTTCCAAAATTTTATAGAAGTGAGGTGGAGTCATTGTTTTAGATTCAGCAAGCATTTACTAAATACTTTCTAATAGGAAGGTTCTAAGGGACAAACATGAAATTTCCTCGACCTTGAGGAAATAAAATTAAAATAGTACTATTTGTATTAAAAATATAATGAAAAAATTAACCATTGATTTTAGACAGCTTGATGGTGAAATTCTGACCCTATGGATTAAGAACAAAGTGTAAATTGCCACTACTAATCATGGTTTTCTATACAGTAGAAAGAACAAGTGCTAGTAAATTTGGGGAAATTTTAGTTTTAGACTTAAAACTATTTCATTTATATAGTTATTTCTGAAAATCATCCTGCAAGATACAAAACAGAGAAACTGTCTCATTTTTATTTCATTTTTTAGAAGATTGAGGCTCATAAAGATTAAATGGCTTATTACAAATCAGAGTTAGTGACAGAGTCCTGACAAATGTCCCCATTCTTTTTTCATAATGATTCTATAACAGAGAAGACAAGGAGAGAGAATTGAAACCTTTATGGGGATCTGGATCATTTGGATAAAAAGACATAGTCAGTAGTATAATGCAATTTATATTTGAGAAAATGAAAAAAATTTTTTTCAATAGCTCAAGCCCAACACATTCTAGTAATGATTAAGCACATGCAGAGAATGAATTGTGTGCCAGCAATTCCCTTGAGTCATGTGTGTCCTAGGAGAACATAATGGAACCTTGAAGTGACAAAATATTCCTATTTATTATAAGGTAGAAATGTTTAAGGAAGAATGGAAAAAAAACTGTCTTATATAATATTAAATTATTTAGAATAAAATGAACAAACCAAAAAAACAAATAAATACCTTTGATTTAATATGTATGATGAAAGAAAATGCTTATGTAATTTCTATTTCATATGAATTGCTCTAAAAATGTAAAACACTTATTACATTCATTAAAGATCATTATTAGAATTATTCTTATTACTCATATTTTCAAGCATCAGAACACTTTTTTTAAACAATATTTAGTAGATCAAAACTTTAAACCAAAGACTTATGCACAGACCTACAAGCACGGCATTGAACACAAGTTATTGAATGGCTTTCAAGTTAAGTCATAAAAGAAATAGATTTCAATATGTGTAACAAAGCATAATATTTTTGCAAAATTCTTGTCTGGCATGTGCTACTGCAAAGTTTCCCAGACGTGTTTTCTAAATTATTTCTCATCTAAAATAACTTTTAATATATTTTTCCTAACTGTTCCCTCCAATGAAATTTTAATATCACAGAGAGACTGTACTGTTTATGTACTGTGGCCTTCAGGAAGACCATAAATCCCAATAAAGCCAAGCCTCCTCAAAAAATAATTTTCTTTCCCTTGTTGTAATACTTTCCAGATTGATTATGCATGTGATACAGTAATCAGTTTTAAAAGTACAGAAATTCTAAAAAATTAATCTGGTTGATTACATAAATGCATCATCACTCTTTTGAAATTCATAAATGCCTGGCTAGCTCTTATCAAACAATTGGTAGTCAATTCATCACAGTCTGAAGAGTCATCATGTCATAATTTTAATATACAATTGTAATTTTTCCCAATTCTAAAATATGAGATATATGCATTCCATCCATAAATACTACTGGTCTTTACTGAAATGTATCACTGTTACTCTAGAAACATAAGAATGCATAGAAAGTGTATATATCAAAGTCAAGTTTCCATATAGAAAACAGAAAAAAATTATTGTTTTACCATCAATTCAAGAGAAAACATGTGCAACTAATGGAATTATTTTCTCCTGAGCTTATTTTCTGTATGTAAACATGTCCTTATTTCTGCATTTGAAAGGTAAGTTAAAGAAAATTATGTATAAATTCATAATTTATGTGACCATTAATGTTATTTTACATGTATTTATGTGCTAATAGAGAAAATACAAACTACACAAAAAAAAACTAAGATGAAGAGTAACACATAATTAATACTTAAAAACACACACACACACACACAGCTGTACTTAGAGATGCCAGTGTCTTTCTGCTCTCCTCTGCCATCAACTTCTTGCAATCAGAACCTCATATTTTTTAATTCCAAAAAACAATGATATATTCACATGGGATTTCTCTCATGTTGAGTGCTCCGCATGTCCCTTTATAGCACATTTCCTTCTTGTCTCACAGTGGTTCAAGATGTAAAACTTAGGTAAGAAGGGAAGACATGGTGTAGCTGCAAGTGACATGATAGATGCGTTGTTCTTGAAAGATTACTATTTCATTAACTAAAGTTTATATAATCATACAATTGTCTATGATTTAAGTCTTCACACCTTGTGTTGAAATCATATATAATGTTTGCTTCTGGTGCTTAATAAGACAAGAAACACGCACACGGACATCCCTTTATGTGTACACCACCAAACACATACAAGGAAAATGCTAAATAGTAAAGAATTTGCCTATTCCTAGAACTTCATAATTAACTTTATTTAAGTTTATTCCTAGAACTCCATGAGTAACTTTATTCCTAGAACCTCATGAGTAACTTCATGAGTAACTTTATTTACTAGTTCTTAGTCCTTACAACATTATGAAGTAGAATTATTAGAATTATTATATTCTTTATGAATACAATAAAGTCCTAGATAGGTTAACTTAGATACATGCTGTTAAATGAAGGGACTGATATTCTAGGCAAGATATGACTCATTCAAGAGTCCATGCAAATGTCCTTCTATTCAACAGAAAAATATGTCATTCTAAATATACCATTAATGTCAGGCTTGGTCTAAAAATGTATTTGGGTAATGAATGTAACTCCTTCCCCTTATCGAGTCCTAGTGAGATAGCAAATATATGCATGTGTATGTATTTAAGGATGAATACATAATTGGCATAAAAAATCATGGCAATTGTACCACCAATTTTCCAGAAATTTTAGTGAATTATTTTAGAATTTGGAGAAAGGTAAAATCAGATTGGCTGAGAAATAAGAAGAGAGAAAGAATAAAATAAAGGCCACAAAAAAAAGCCCACATTCATGAATAAGAACTCTATTTAGTTCATTTTTGTAATATAAAGTATTTGAAAGATCCTAAAATAAAATAAGTAAAACAATTTAATGGAAACATGAGCAAGTCAGACAAAAATGCAGTTCATGAACAACAAAAATGCATCACATAAAAACATTAAAATGCATTAAAAATAGCTTCATTAGTATCAGAGACAATTTAAAACAATAATTATTGTTGTTGAAACAATGATTTTGCTCCCATTCTATTGGCAAAAATTAAAAGTTGATTATTCGATTCTACTTGAATTTGTTTTAGATGTGGGAACTGGTTCTATCAATGTCACTGATGGACATGATAATCAGTACAGCCAAAGAAATATAGTCATATTGGATGTATTTATCAAAATTTAAGTGCATGTGCCTTGTGATTCTGAAATTATCCTTCTAGAGACCTATCCTATAGACAAGGTGCATATATATTTAAGGGTGCTAGTTGCAGCATTGTCTGTAATACAAAAAATGGAAGAAAATATATCATAATTATGGTATAGAATGTTATACCAGGGTTGCAATGAATGAGGTGTGTATCTATATACTGACATGAAACACAATCATAAGAAATTTTGTTTAAAAAAAGACCAGTTACCTAACTGCATGTATAATTCCAGTTATGTTTTCTAAATTTGTGAATACAAAGACACAGAAAAAAACCTAAACATGTAGAAAAATGTGCAGAAGAATATATATCAAATTATTGAAATCCTTGTTTAAGGGGAGAGGAGATGTTTGATATTGAGAAAATAAAGTTACTTAACTTTTTCTTTCCTATGTCTGCACTGATCGTTTTAACATTTATTAGGAATTAATATATTATAATTATAATAATAAATGTATACTTTGAAAAATGAAATTAAAATACACTATGATTTAATGATAGTGAGATGAGGGATGTGTTTACTAACCATATTGTGGTAATTATTTCACAATATGTACATATTTCAAATCATCACATTGTATACCTTAAATCTTCACAATGTTATACATAAATTATATCTCAATAAATCTGGAAAAAAATACTATATTTTCATTTTATTAATACATTTTTACAGATTTTCTTTGTGACCATTAAACTCCATATTTCTCACTAAAACCTATATATTTGCACCACAGGTGAAGATATCTGTAATGATAATACATTCATTTAAGTTTTGATGAAAATAAGGGAATTTCCTTTATGGCAGCTTCAAAAATAATTCCTTCTTTATTTACTATGGATTTAATTCATCTTAGGTGAGATTGCACTTGCTAATTCAACAGTTCTGTTTAATTAGACTCTTGACTACTCCTGTTATTAAAACCCACTTATTGTCTAATATGTAATTCTAAAGTTAACCCTGAAAATTCAGTGATTATTGATGTTAATGTCAGGATGTTAATATTTTAATTGATGACAAATACACATATGATTACTACATTGTTTTGATATCAATTAAATTTGTTATGAGGGTTCCTAGTTCTATAGGTTAAAATAACAAAATAAATATATTCAGATTTGGGGGTGTGGACATATGAAGGTACACTGTGTATGTATGTGTGTGAAAGAGGGATAGAAAGAATACTAAATATTTTCTAATTTTGATTATTATTGTGATAATCGATAGCTTTATACAATGTAAACTGTAATTCATAATTTATCAACAGATAATGTCCTTTTTTTTTCTTTTAAATTTTGTTTCTAGAAATTATCAGACATATACCCAGAAACATTTAGGGAATTTATCCAAATTAAATATGAAACAGTTTAATGTGAAATAATTTATCTTTTATATGTTTTAGTCGCAAAAAGTTAAGCAGACAAACATATTTTAAAAATTAAATATCTTCATTAAACATTTGTGCTACATTTTTGTGGGATTTGATATATAATGCTCTACTGAAACTAAATATTTGTAAGGACAAATTTAGTTTATCTTAGGTGAAATTGCAAACTGTAGTAGAAAAATATTGTTTGTAAATAAACCTGGATTAGACATGCATTATCTCATCAAGCATTATCCTTATTCCTCCATTTCAACATTCGTTTACTTTATATATAAATGGTTATAATGTCTTCTTTTTCTTTAATACACTTTAAAGAGAAATTTCATCCTTACTGACTTCAGAACAGGAAATTTGAATGCTGAGGCTCTGCCAAGATTTTATTCGTAATAACATCATATTGTCTCTGATGTGCTTACAGTATTAACAACTTGCCATAAAACAAATTATAGCTCAAAGGCTTAAAATCCATTCCCTGTGAAGCATACCTGCTGATGACTCACTCTCAAATGATGTAAATTTCAGGGTTATTTGATTTCCATATTGAACATTTTATATTAGATCCATCTTTTAATCAGAGGGTATACCATGTCATGTCTATGAATTATAGGAAATCAGTGTTTGCATATTGATTGTTCAGAATTCAAAACACATTTTCTCATGAAGGAGTAGTTTAGTCTCAGGATATTGGGCACACAAAATCCTATAAAGCGGCTAAAAATAATGCAGTTGTATTCACTCAAATTTTCATTCCTGAGACCAGAAACATTTGATATAGGATGTAAAAAGTGAAGGAAAAGAAAATGGACAAAGAGAAATAAACAATTTTCTAATATTTGTCCTGGTCTTAAATTCTGTCTCTTTCACATATTAGGCTGCTTGAGTTTAGGAAAATTACTTAAATTTTCTGGTCTTAGTTTTAAAACAGACATATAATACTGTCTTGATTATTTCTAGGATAATTAATGCATGATTCTCCTTGATGTACTTCCCTAAAATTTTTATGATTTTTGCTATAAATCTCCTTTTTATAAATGCAAATTTTAATTAAACCAACTATGCATCAATAGAATTAAAAGAAATTTTCTGACTTTGTGGATTCAGTATTTTTAGTACATTTTTTACCAGGAAGCATGATGCATTATTTTCTAGAGATATGGTATGTATCAAAAAGAAAATTAAAAAAATACCATTTGTTTTCATAGAAGTTTGTATTTCAGGTATAACCGACCCTGCCTGGATTTACTATTTACTATTGACATAACTTGTCACTACCAAAAGGTTAGAGGTGGGGAAGATAGTGACAAGGAACAGACTTCAAATTTAAAAATTCAAATACAATTTGTTAGTTGTCCAAGCATCTTTAGAGTTTATATATGAGACCTATCACTAATGCTGGTATTTTTATTCCCCTTCCAACTATGATACTAAACTCAAAAAAAAAAAATCTACAAAGCTGAAATTTGAGAGTCATAGGGTAGCATTTGAAAAAGAGAATCAACATAAAGGAGAATATGTTTCATAAAAAAAAAAAATGTCTCGTTAGAAGTGTGATGCTTGGGCTTCCCTGGTGGCGCAGTGGTTGAGAGTCCGCCTGCCGATGCAGGGGACACGGGTTTGCGCCCCTGTCTGGGAGGATACCACATGCCGCGGAGCTGCTGGGCCCGTGAGCCATGGCTGCTGGGCCTGCGCGTCCGGAGCCTGTGCTCCGCAACGGGAGAGGCCACATCAGTGAGAGGCCCGCGTACCACAAAAAAAAAAAAAAAAAAAAAGTGTGATGCTTGCTTATTTTGGCTAAAAACATGTTAGGCAGTAGATTTATTTTACTTGTTGCTTCAAATTGGTTAACTCACCAAAAACCAAGTTTTATTGTTGTTGCTCATGATTGCCTTTTTTTCCCACATCACACCTCTGACTTATAGCTAGGCACAAAGAGATTAATAGAAAAAAACTTGTTAGTAAGAGTGATATTTGAAACTCTTGAAGGAGATCAAATCCTTTAACAGGGTAAATGGCCTATGACAATATCTGTAGATAGTTGTTATTTTGACTACAGCACGCATCAGGCACTTCAGAGTGGTATAAGGAGTACATCCCAAGGTTGTTTTATGGTACGCAATGCTTCATTAAAATCAGCACTTTTGAAACTGAAACAGTGTAACTTTGTAAGATTTTATTCTCATTCTAAGGTGAATACATTTCAAGCACAATGTTTTCTCCAATTATCAGTGCAATATATCTTTCTATTTAGTTGCCTTTTTGTATTCAATCATCTTTTATGCTTATTCTAGAAATTGGAGCTTGCAATATTCAAAATTTATTATGCTAACAAATTATCATTAACAACAAAGATTTTTTGACAGGGTAGTAGTCATTTTAAGTTTTCTTTACAATCAATAAGGTGAAAGGAGAGACTCTGAATCACCGGTAAGCTTTTTCAGTTCTACCACAGTAAATACTCACAATGAATGTATAAACAGAATCACATTTGGGACGTCAAAAAAGAAATATTTCCTAGTTGTTTTTGTTGTTTTTCTAAAGGTGACTGTCCTTTTAAAATTATTATCATTACTAAAATTTTACACATCCTAGACATTCAATAAATGTTTGTTTTTGATGAAGACAGTGTTGCTGTAAAGAATGTCAAAAAGAGTAAAACTCAAACTCCCTTATAACCAAGAAAACTTGAAGCAGAAATCTTTATGCGGATATGCCTATCTCAAAAAGAAAATGATCCCCTAGATGTTAGAGAAATGTTTGGGTCTCAGATTGTCATATCCTATCAATCTTTATGCACTATAGATTTATAAACTGTAATAATGACATTGATCATGTTAGAATTTATACTTGCTCATGTTCTTTCATAAAAATAAATTAAATTTTAAGATTTCAAGGTTTGAGATATGGTTTTGCAATGTTACAACTTCTCACAAAGATAAATAAAATGCAGAAATTTTTGCCTTTCTAACTTATATATATATATGTATGTCTTGGCTATACACATATATATATACATATTCAAGACAAATACATATGTATATGTACATATGTATATGCTATTTTATTACTTATCCTCTTGTGGTATGAATATTTCTGAAGGGTCAATGTTATTGAAACACACACAAAAGTGTTTCCTTAAATTCATAGTATAAACTATACGTGTGGGAATATATTAGAATTCATATATTACCATGAATTTTTGGCTTGTTAGGAAACAATATATATGGCTCCTATAATGTTAAAATTACTAAAATTATTTTTGACTTCTGAAAGTTAAAAATCACTTAAGGTAACACACATCACAATATTATCAACACATTTTAATTTGAACTTCAAATTATAACATCATTAATCATGATATTCAAATATACCCATCAAATTTGACTGCTGGTAATTTGGCCATTTCCAAAAGTCAAATTCATTCTCAAGGGACTAAGTTTTGCCCCTATTTAACAAGAGTAAACATTAAAGCTCTCTTATTAATTACTGACTTCTCCCTACTCCCTTAGCTTTTCCAAATGTAACTCTAAACAACACCCTCATTTTTGTTAAATAGTACCTTCAGTTAGTCCATCTTGACTGGTTCCATTTTTTTTCTACTTATAATCATCTTTAATCATCTCTCACTCAGAAATGACTAACCATATTCATGCCTCTCCTCAAGATACCATTTTTTCCCCTTGCTAACCAGATTTCTTGAGAAATTAGTATCCACTGCCTCCACTTTATTCTTCCCTTAGGTCCTTCACAGCAGTCTGACCTTGGTCACCATTACACTTGTGAAATTGCTCTCACCAAAATTACCAGTTATCTAGAGCTGAATTGAAGGTGATCCTCTCATATTTCATTATATGTTTACTTTCTGACGCATTTAGTCTTTTTTTTTTAATTTCTCTCTTTCTAATCATTATCCTTTAAGTTTTTTATTTTTTTTTAAGCAATTTATTTATTTATTTAATTTATTTTGGCTGCATTGGGTCTTCATTGTTGTGCGTGGACTTTCTCTAGTTGCGGTGGCTTCTCTTGTTGTACAACACGGGCTCTAGAGCACAGACTCAGTAGTTGTGGTGTACGGGCCCAGCTGCCCTGCGGCATGTGGGATCTTCCCGGACTAGGGCTCAAACCCATGTCCCCTGCATTGGCAGGCAGATTCTTAACCACTGTGCCTCCAGGGAAGCCCACATTTAGTCTTTTGACTAAATTCTTTGGAGTCAGAGAGTCTCTGTGCAAAAACCACTTGTATTATTACTTGTGCATACATTTTTGTCCTTTAATTTTTTGGATTCTCATTGTCCTAATATGTAGGTAGTGAGACCTACTCCGTGGTTGGTTTGAGTAATTAAATTAGATAATATATAGAAAGAATACTTTATAGTATCTGACACACATCAAACACTCAAGAAATGTTAACTATCCTTCCTTTCTAAAGTGTTGTCTATATTTGACTCTTTTCACTTTATTTTTCTTTTCACCCAATATTTGTATTTTATTTCTTATGTGTAATTCAAATATAGATGAACATCAGCCAGAGACCATCAGGAGCGCAGTTGTTTTCAGCAAAGTTAGATTCTGTACTTCCTATAGCAAGGGAGATTATTTAATATAAATGTGGGCTGTCTTTAATAGCAGGTAACAGAAAGAGTACTTCGGTTTTGTGCTAGAGTTAGGTATAGGAGAGTCTTGAAAGGGATGTTTCAGATTTTGCAAACAGCAAAGTCAGTGGACTTACCTTTAAAGTTGTAGTTCTAAACAAAGGAAACCAAAATGAGAACAAACAGAAGCTATTTATTCAAAGGTGGTTATAACAAAGGAGTTGGCCACAATCACTTGAGTTTTAGAGGCTCATGGGTAGGCACAGAAATGGGAAAGCATTCTTTTCTTTTTATACTGCAAAAAAAAGGGAAGTTTTCAAATATTATCTAATCGGAGGCTGTTTGCATGGGGAAGCTGGAGGCAGGTGACTAGAAGTGGAACATTTATGTGATTGGTTTGGGGACCATTTTTGGTTTTATCTGGTTGGGCCTCAGAAGTGGGGACAAAAATTGGGGAAGTTGACAGTTATTGATGGTTTTGGACTGATTGCTGCAGAGGTTGTGTCTTGGCTTCCTGGTCAGGCTGCTGTGGAAGTTGTGGGGTAGAGCTCTGTTGTCATTTATGGCTGACCAGTGTCCATGTTTATATTCAGTCTCTCAGAACCCATGAATTTGTGCTGAGCAAGTTTTAGGTCAATTTCTCTATAATCATCTTGGACCATATGGCTCTGGATGAACTGCTGTTTAGAAAAAAATTGATTCAGATATTTTGTAAAGAACATGATGGCTTTGGTTTGATTTGGTTTCCTGTTTTGAGAGTCATGGTTTATTGGACAAGCTGTGTTTTATTTTTCAATTTGCAGTTCTTCCCTAACAGTTTAGCAGCCAGCAGGTCAGGTTTTCACTTATCAAAAATACAAATAATATATATTCACCCTTACATTTCAAAAGCATCTCAAAACAAGTGGCTAAGCTGTCCACCTATACCTATAAAATATTTTTACTTATATTTAATTACCAAGTGACTGTTCCTTTTGTTTCCTCATTTTTGTTTGTACTGATGTAATCTAGGTTTTAGCTGTCTCCTGAATGGACAATTGTAATACACCCCTAACTGGTGTATCTAATTCCAATCTTTCCTATGTCCAATCTATCTACCCCCAATATACTAAAGTTTTATTTCTAAAGCATAGAATTTGCTTTAAAATATAAAGTTAATTCTGTATTTAATACACAATAAATCCCAAACATAATAGGCTTCATATCCTGGTTCAGCCCACTTTTCCACAGCCTTTCCCTTTCTCTGCCATATCTATATCCCTAAGGCCCCAAATATTTCCTGAGTTTGACAAATGCTTTTACAACATTGTTCACTTATTGCTTTTCCTCCTTTGTCTTGCCTGTGATTTCATTTTTATCTAAACCTTCAAGGTAGGTCCATCCAGACTAATATAATTTCACCAGCCTTCTCAGACAAACTTAACTGCTTCATCCTCTGTGTCCCTATGGCCCTCTGTCTTAGAATCTCCATAGCATTCCAATCACATTGTCATAATCTGGGGTCATGATTTATTAGGTGCCCCTTCATCAGCTTATCATCCCCATTATACAGATGAGGAAACTTAGTGAGTTAAGAACTTGTGCGCCATCTTGAATATTTAGTTTTCCATATATAAACTTGCTTACTTTACTGCCTTCAAAGCCTATTATATTTACTAGTAATCCACCTTGTTCCTCCTGCATCATAATTAGAAGTGTAAGCATGTTTCTCTTTTTTACCATTGTATCAGCTCCTCCAAGGCAGAAGTCAGGTATAATTCATTTTTAAATTCCCTGTGTAATGCATTGTCTCTCCTATACATAACACAGGGCAAAAATTGAATGAATGTGGCAAAACTTCTAAATTTCTAATGGCATTTCAGAAATACCTTTAGAAATTAAAAATTTATCTCAAATATTTCCCCTTGTAGGTTAAAATTTTCTCATCATAATACATAACCATGATTGAAAAAGTAAATTTCATAAAATATTAAACTGAACTTTAATTTTTGGTAAAAATTAAGTAGTTAATCTATTTGTTGAATTAATTTCTTTGCTTTTTTCCTCTAGTTAAAAACATTGTAGATGTATCAGAACTACATACTATTTACATACCATATCACTTATATAATATTTACATATACATTGTTTAATGCTTACTATTTACATACATACCAAATGCATAATCTTTTATTGGTTATGCATTGGTTATGCATTATGGAGATATAATGCAATATTTATTTGTCAGTTATTGTTTTAACCATCTTCAAAAAGTTTTAGATCGGGCATAGCTAAGGGAAAAAATATTTGGGGACAAATAGATGTTGAAATTACATAGCTTAAAAGAAGAAATATAAGATTTTGTAGTTATCTTCTTGAGTCACAATTGCTTTGCTAACATGTTGTCAAGCAAAAAACGAACCTGACTTTCTTTGAAAGGGTTATCAGAAGAGTGGGAGAGACAATTGTTATGGGGGAGACCAAGTATTGACATAGGTAGAATGCTCTTAACCTTCTCTCTTTTTCAGAATCACAGGGCTCATGTAAAATTCAACACAGCCAGGATTCTCTTATATCACAATTTATGCTATATCATCTATTTATCCCAAACTGCCCTGACTGTGGAAAATGTTTTGAGGAGGCCAGAGTCTGATACAAACCCAGCTCTCCTACACACCCGTAGCCCAAGCTGGATGTTATCAATCACCTGGGAAGAAGACTTCAGAGAGGTGGTGTGAAATAACTTTTCATGATGAAAAGTCATCAATAAACCTAAGGCTATTCCATTGGTCTCCTCCCTGTCTGCTTTTCAATATCTTGCCTTACTTATTGCAAAAAGCAAAAAACTCAATGGCCACAGTGCTCTCAGATATTCTTTTCTATGTTTAACTTAAAAATAATTGTTTCTTTAGAAATAGCATATATCCATCCCATGTAGAAAATCAGGGAAGTACATAAAAATAAAAGAATTGAAAATTACTCATAATCATATTACCAACAAATAACTACTGTTAACGTGTGTGTATCACATACATATTTATATACTTGAGATAATGCCATTAGAAAATTTGTATCTGCTTTTTTATATTTCACATTTTATCATAAATATAAAATTATTATAAAAATAATTTTAACTTTTGTATAATATTCTATGTAATAATCCCATATATTGTTATATCATATTTAATGAAATATTATCATGTATTTAGGATATTTGATTATTTCCTAATTTCCTAGTAAGGTAAATAAGACTTAATAAAAATAATAGTGCATAAATATTTGGCTGAATCTGATTACCTCTTAAAGTTATATTCATGTTACTATAATTACTGGCATAAAGAATATGAACATGTTAAAATATTTATTTCTGAGTTGCCTTCCAAAAAGAATCATTGAAGTATACTATTTCACCACATTTTGTAATAGATGTATATATTCAAATTTTCACAAATTAAAAAAAAATTAATGGTTAAATAATATTTCATTATTTAATGTACATTTACTGATAATGTTGGACAGAATATTATCACCTTATTTAATTTGCATTTACTAATAATGTTAAACATCTTTTTTTTCTTTCGTTTTGAATTGGTGTGGTTCCTTTTCTATAGGAAATCTTATTATATTTCTTTCAAACATACATGAGCTTTCCACAATTTTTGTCTCCTCCTTAGTCAATAATATTTAGTCCTTCATGAACCCATTTATAGTTTTAAAATAGGCCCTGTCTTTCCTGTCTCTAGGTAGATTTGACTTTCTCTAGGCCCCCAACCTCCATTTTGTAATTCATGTATTAAAAGGTCAGAAAGAAGGGTTCAAAATACCCGGGCTTCCTAGTGCTCCTTTTAAAGCATTGTTCTTGCAATGATGACAATGAGGACAACTCTTACTTATCATTCCTGTAGTCCATGAATATCAAGGTTACTATTCCATTTCTATCTTTTTGTCTTTGCTTATATCTTACCATCTACCTGGAAGAACCTTGCCATTACCATTTTGTCTTCTGGAAAAATTCGACTTCATCTTTCAGCATAAATTAAAATGCAATTTACCATACAACGTCTCTATAAATTTCTTCAATCCAGAGTAAATACCTCTTCTGTGTTTTCATAATTGTTTCTATTGCTTAGAACAGTGACTATCAGAGAATAGATGTTAATGATTTTTTGAATGGATTGATTTATATAAAACATGTTATAACCTTCTTTTTTAGTTGTGTTCTTTGTAATTGTATGTTTTCATAGCACATAACATATACATGAACCTTTTTTGTTCTAGATTGTGAGTTTATTAAACATAAGGACCAGCTTTTGTTTGGTTTTGTTTTGTTTTCTTCATATAATGCATGTGTTAAATGTTTCTGGAGAAAAGAACTTAGCAAATACAAAGACGAACGTGATAAACCTGTGACACAGGTGAGCTAATGTGGGAATTAGTTACTCAAGATCATCAGAGGATCATGAAAGAATTGACAAATCCAGCCAGAATATTTGAAACCAGAGGTAAGGAGGGACAAAAATAAAGTCATTCTTGATTGGTTTAAAACTGGATTTGTAGTTGGCTCTCAGCAATCAACAGGAAAATTAGAACAAAAGGTTAGCAAGTAACATGGTAACATTAATCTAATTTGTACCTTATTCAAATATTTTTTTTCAAGTTCTCCACTACATTTTGAAGTAGCTAGCATCAGTCCACTGACAATCTATCAACTGTTTTTAAAGGGCCTTTTATCTGAAAATGTATGGACACAGGATGTATAGATGTTTGGATTGTTTTAAGATCTGATTTAGATAGTTTTATGTAAGATTAGATTAGGTGTAGAAATCCTGACAGAAAATAAATCTAATTAAATGACAGATACGTGATCAGAGATAATTCTTTACAAAACAGTAAATGTTCAAAAGTGCTCCAGATAATTGATCAATGCAGAGTGATGTTCTGAATATTCAGAATAATACATTGTACTTTGGCTCCTCATTGTCTAAAAATGATCAAAATATTCAGGTAAGACTTGGTGTGCATACCAGTTGACACCATGCATTTCCATTTTGAGCTACATTTTGCAATGAAATGCTAGATAGCAGTTGGATATAATTTTTCCATAATGAAAATAACAAAAAGTCTTCCATGTTAGCACATAACAAACAATATTCATATCAAAATGAACCTATTTAATAAAAAGTGTAGCTGGTTTTATACACTTTTATAGCAGTTTGATCATATTTTAGCATAATCAGCACTGAAATAAATCTAGTACATGTCTCAACAGAAAGTGTTAAAGCTGAATAAAAAATTGCACAAATCTAGATTTCTCATGCATAGTTTTTAAAATGATGTTCAAAATTTTACAGAGCTATGCTGCTTAGGCATTTATTTAATGAATCAGAGTGAATGATAGTGCATTCTTATAAACAAACAGGCATATAGAAACAGTAAAGTAGAAAGGAGGATTCAGAGAATTGCATTATGCTAATCCTAAGAAACTAATTCTTGTGATGTAGTACAAGAACAGTCTACATCCCATTCACTTCAAATAAGAAAATATACTGCAGAGACCATTCAGAAATTACTGTTACTTCAGAGTACATTCAGCAAATCAATATAATACGTGTTCACTATTTTGGCAATGTGGGCTGTATGGGTGCTGTCAGAGTTCTAAAACTCTACCAATTCATCTAGAAGAGAAGACAATTTATTTTTAAAAAAAATAAATAAATGTAAAACTGAGGACTCATAGTCTCACGCATAGGAGAGTAAACAGAGGAGCATGCATAGGTACAGTACTTTGAATTTTATACAGCTTTGTTATTCAACCTAATTTTAAATGTCAGTCTTATGTGCTATGTTTAATGGACAGTACAACACAAAAATAGTTAATAAGTATTAATTTTGTTAAACGGAACGTGTTATTAATTAATGAAGTGTTCCTTTGAAGAAATTTATAATGTCTGATTTTAAATATGCTGTGATTATATTTTTATGGGACCACCATGATGATTTGGTGGCATAATTTAAGTAGGTGAATATTTTATTTATTTGATAATTAACTTATCATTCCTCATTCAAAGTAATACCAAATAGGAAATTTTACGTTTGGTATAAATGATATTGATTGTCTAAGATGCATGCTAATCTAAGATAATAAAAAATGTGCAAATCTTGTTTGTAACAGAAAGACCAATTGACAATTTTTATTAAATTGCTTAAAAAAACCAATATGTTTTATTTGAAGAGGACTTTATGTCAAAAATATATAAAAAGTATTGAGTAAAGTCAAGTACAAGACTCAGTCATCAAATGAGGTTTACACTTTTATAATTCCTTTTCCAAATAGCTTTCAGAATTGCATTAGAAGCTAGGCTCAAACTCAATTTTGAGTCTGGAATATTCTAATCATTTGGATGGGGGAAATTTTGCAAACATGTTGTTTTTGATCCAAATATTTTCATTAGGGTGGTATTATGAAAGGGGATCTCTTGTTCTAAGGTGACTTTATTCATATAGAGTGCTGAATAAGATATCCTATAGCACCAGATGCCTGTATTTAATCCATACTTCATCTAATCCTGTATAAGTGACCTTGACATAGTTAAAAAGCCTAACAATACATCAGTATATTCATCTTTAAATGCAGGGTAATAATAGAAACTTTTTAATAGAGTTCATCAATGTGTAATTTTCAAAAGCTTTGTAAAGCATTCCTCTCATACAAATATAAAATGAACATCTGTCAGAGTTGATATTTAACTTACTATTTAATAAAGGAGACAGTAACATGTTATGAACAGTTTAGAGAGCATTTAAATATATACATAGAAATAAAGATAGATATGAAATTTGATAGACTGCTGAGTAAACTACAAAACTGGCCAATATCCAACAAATCCTCAAACCATAATATTTGGGATTATCTCTTCTACTGGGTAGGAATTATTTACATCTCTACCAGGAAAAATTCTATAAGTTTACCACTGCCCCTAGAGGGTTGGTAATCACCAGTAAATGAACCCAGCACTGTGTTAGAAGAATACCTGGTAATCTCTTTACTTATATCCAAGTTGTGGATATTTTTGATCTGACAGTTTTCTCCTGTTGTGATCAGAATCTCCAAAGATTATTCTTGATCACAAAAAAAGCTGTTCTTATTAGATTTAGACTGATTATTTGAATAGATAAAGCAAGAATGTTACTTAATTCAATAAGCCTTCTTCAGATCTGAAAATCAGACTTGAATAATTTGGGCAACTAATAATGTCAACTAATTAACCTCTTTGTATAAAGTTTCAAAAGAAATCCTAGATTGACTCCTCAAATTATATGATTTTTTCTTTATTGGTGAGGCTGAAGTTCCAAGCCCAAGACACACTCCATCGGATTTCAACTGTTATATTTATATATTTGGGTAGATTTCTTTTGAGTTGAAATTATCTAAGATTTGTTAAGGTCCTTAGATTACTAGGTACTGAATTTCTTACTGAGAAAATTCACCTGTGAATTTTTAAACTGTGGTACTTACTTGATAATCCAGGTAACAAGTCAGATTTCTTGGAAGAATATTATAGAATTTGGCTCCAAATATTGTCAATCCCTATTCCTTAATATGTGCTTGTCATACCTGATTAGATGAGATTTCTCTCAAATGTAACACTCCAAGTATAGCCTTGGTTGCACTATTGATTTGTCCAATTATATCCTGGTAAGACAGAGGACAGATCTGTACTGCATTTACTTTTATAAGAAGGCTCAGCAAAAATATTTGGTTTTGATTTTTGAAGGGACAGTGAGAATCAGATGTTATCTTAGAATTGTTCATTTCAGCTTAGAAAAGCATAACCTACTAAATAGTGGGTTAGAGACAGCTTAAAAAGAAAGAGAAAGAGCTTCCTCATATACCCATATAAAATAGAACATCAAAAATAATGCTAACAGTATTCCAGGACTCCCACGTGAAACAATTAAGAGTTCAGACAACATTTTTCCAAACATAGATTTTAGAATTTGAATGATTGGCAGCTCAGGATATTGATCCCTGAGCAAGGAACTACAAAAATGATGAGCCCTATGAATGTTCTAGCTTATTGTTGGGACAGGTGAGTTCCCAGGATGTGGAAAGATGTGACTATAAAAGCAGAGACCAGAGTGATGTGATTGCTGCCTGCGAGAAGCTCCTGAGCCAAGGAATGGGTGTAACCTTTAGAAGCTGAGAAATTCAAGTTAACAACATTTTCCTTAGAGCCCTTGATAGGCATGCTGCCCTGCTGACATCTTTACTTTAGCCAAGTGAGACCCAATTTTGACTTCTGACTTCCAATATCATGAGGCAATAAATTTGGGGTGTTTTTAAGCCACTAAGTTTGTGGTAATTTGTTACAGCAGTAATAAAAAACTAATATAAGACTTATAGATCAAGGTAAATAATATTCCCTCACCTCTCATATCTTTTATAATTTGGTATACTTCCTCAAGTTTTGTCTTTCATTATATACTCTCATATATTTTGAGACAACTATATCTACACTTTAGAACAAAACTATTTACTTTACCCTTGAAAAAATTAAAATTCTTCCTATTATCTTGCATGCCTGGTTCTTTTTCTTTGTCACTATTGCTGAGTATACTCTAAACTACCCATGTGAATAACTTTTAATCAAAGAAGCTCACTCCTAATTGACAGATAAAACTGGGAAGTAAAAAGCTCCCAACTGTTCCACAATCAAACATTATAGCAGGTTAGCTAAACTTTAAAATGCACATCACACAAATTTCTATAGTCAACACACATCTCCTTTACACCTTTTTAAGTGGTAATTAACTCAACTTAATAATGAATTATTATTATATCATGAATTAGCTCAATTTAATGATCCAAACATTTAAGTTACCGAAATATCTTGGAAATAGTTTGAGTTGAAAAAGGAAAAAAAATAGTGATGTAAAAACTTCTACTGTCATTATTATGCTGTTATAATTTATGTTAGTTTACTTGATCATATAACCAGTATAAGAAGTAAGAAGTTCAGATTAAACTAGCCTCTTCATTTAAAACAAACAGAACACAAATTTATTAAAGATAATCAAGCAAATAAATAAAATGTACATGTTCATTATTCTCAAGAAAAAGATATGTAGCTGTTTAATATTTTTAAAAACAGAAAATTATTACAACAGTCTAAAGACTTAACTACGAATGTAGACTCTGAAAATGTTTCTAAGCTAGCAGTTTCTCTAAGGATCGTTTTTTCTTAAAATTTTGTAAATTAAAAGTATTAAGATTTAGTATTTTTTTTATTCTCAGAGAATCTTGGAATATTCTATTTACTTAAGCATTTATTAATACCTATACATCAATAAAGTATCTTTTATGTAAGAGATGTTAGAGTAGGAAATAATCTCATGCTTACATAAAAAGGAAAATCTTTTCTCAAGTATAAACACACAGACTCACAGACACAGGGAGTTTATATTTTTGGTTCTACGATATCATCCACAGTTGAAAAGCAAACAGAAACACAATTACTGTCTATTCCAGATCTCAATGGCTGCTTTCTTTCCTGGTGTACAGGAAACTATTAATTGATTTGAGCTCATAAATAAACAGACAAACAAAAAAGACTAACAAACTTGATTCTCTATCATCTCTCACTCAACAGAAAATTGTTCTCAATCATTTGTTTACAGAGATCACCAATGTTCATATCATTAAACTAAACCCTGCTAAACTGAATTTCTGCCATCGATGAGAAATAAATTATTAACCATGTGAATCAAAAAACAAAATCAATAAATATCCTATAATAAACCATAATAGAAAAGAAATATACAAGTAAGAAACCCAAAAGCAGGGGAGGGGGAGGGGCAAAATTCAAGTTCTGTTACTTCTTAACATTCTCTCTAGCTCTCTGTGAGCCAAGAAAGAAAGAAAGGAAGGTAGAGAGAGAAGGAAGGAAGGAAGGAAGGAAGAAAATAAAACCCAAATGGGCTAAACAGCCCATGAAGCACCTGTTAGGAAACAATTCTCCATGCTTGTCTCAAAGTTCTCCAAAGGCAACAGCTTCTTGTCTAGACTAATACTTCATGATGTTTATAGAGCCAATGACATTGCAAGTTAGAGTGTGTTACTCACTCCAGGTCCAAGAACAGATTTGTTTACAGTAGAGAATAAGGAAGATAATACCACCCTCCAGGTCAAAGTTTGGACAGGTTTGCTAGGAGCCACTTTAAAAGATTAGAGTTATCCAAAACTGTGGCTCCTCAGCCATGTTTCAAATGTACAGTGTGTGCAGAATTCACCTGGGACCATCTCTTCACCATCCTATAGACATGGGGGTGCAAAGGGAGCCTATGAGAACAGGAATTTGTGTTGCCTTCTGTGCTGTAATAAAGTCCTTTGCTCTGTCCCAGGAGTCTCATATCTTCTGCTAGTTTCAATGAAACTGTGGCCAGCTAAATTGTTAACTTGTAGGTTAAAAGCTTATTCCCTAAGCAGTTCTTGACAAGGACATTTCTTTAACCATGCAGTTTCTTTGAATCTTTTAGGGAAGACTACTTGGTCATCTTCCCAGATGATTTCCAAAACTCTTAAAGCATAAGTTTCAAAAGTATGACTCTCCTACCAATATAAAATGAACATGTGTCAAAGATTTTCTTTAAATCATTAACTACTGTAATAAGGTAACAGGTAAATTATTGTGACTCCTTTAAAGAGCATTTGAGAAGCTAGATTACTTATAGAAATATAAGAGTGCTGGGTTGGATACAAAAGTTGTTAATGTTCAATTGGAATAGAAACTATAACTTTTGGCCCTCTACCAGAACAAAATAGTCAAGACAAACCCAGCCACAAAAAAGTTGTAAAATAGCCCAAAGAAAATTGTTCAGTTTCAGTGCTACACCAAAAGATCACCCAGTAATATTTTACTTATTTCCAGGTCTCAGATGATGTTTCCTACTTATGGTTGGAAAGATTATATAGGTTAATAGATTTAAGTCTCTTAGAACATATTTAAATGCCATATAATATATATATATATATATATTAGCCATTCTTTCTTTCTTTCTTTCTTTGGTTCCTTTGTTTGTTTGTTTGTTTTTTGTGGTACACGGGCCTCTCACTGTTGTGGCCTCTCCCATTGCAAAGCATAGGCTCCGGACGCGCAGGCTCAGCAGCCATGGCTCAGGGGCCTAGCCACTCCGCGGCATGTGGGATCTTCCCGGACCGGGGCACGAACCCGTGTCCCCTGCATCGGCAGGCGGACTCTCAACCTCTGCACCAACAGGGAAGCCCTTGGTTCTTTATATGATTTGCAAAACCAAGTATGAATTAGCTTTCTGTTTTTCTAGACAGGAAAAAGAGCTAAATCTTAGCTTATCAATGACCTATTCCTAGATAATTTTTTATTAGTTATCTATTTCATACATATTAGTGTATATATGTCAATCACAATCTCTCAGTTCATCCCACCACCACGTCCCCAACTTTCCTCATTTTGTGTCCATACGTTTGTCCTCTACATTTATGTCTCCATTTCTGCCTTGCAAACCAGTTTGTCTGTAACTTTTTTCGAGATTCCACATATATACGTTAATGTATATTTGTTTTTCTCTTTCTGACTTTCTTCACTCTGTATGACAGTCTCTAGGTCCATCCACATCTCTACAAATGACCCAGTTTCATTCATTTTTTATGGCTGAATAATATTCCATTGTATATATGTACATCTTCTTTATCCATTCCTCTGTTGAAGGACATTTAGGTTGCTTCCATGACCTGGCTATTGTAAATACTGCTGCAGTGAACATTGGGGTGTCTTTTTGAATCATGGTTTTCTCTGGGTATATGCCCAGTACTGGGATTGCTGGGTAATATAGTAACTCTATTTTTAGTTTTTTAAGGAACATCCATACTGTTCTCCATAGTGGCTGTGTCAATTTACATTCCCACCAGCAGTGCAAGAGGGTTCTCTTTTCTCCACGCCCTCTCCAGCATTTGTTGTTTGTAGATTTTCTGATGGTGCCCTTTCTAAGCAGTGTGAGGTGATACCTCATTGTAGATTTGATTTGCATTTCTCTAATAATTAGTGATGTTGAGCAGCTTTTCATGTACCTCATGGCTACCCATATGTCTTCTTTTGAGAAATGTCTATTTAGGTCCTCTGCCCATTTTTGGGTTAGGCTTTTTTTTTTTTTAATATTGAGCTGTATGAGCTGTTTATATATTTTGGAGATTAATCCTTTGTCTATTGATTCATTAGCAAATATTTACTCCCATTCTGAGGGTTGGCTTTTTGTCTTATTTATAGTTTCCTTTGCTGCACAAAAGATTTTAAGTTTCATTAGGTCCAATTCATTTATTTTTGTTTTTATTACCATTACTCTAGGAGTTGGTAAAAATGATCTTGCTGTGAGTTATGTCAAAGAGTGTTCTTCCTATGCTTTCCTCTAAGAGTTTTATAGTGTCAGATCTTACATTTAGGTCTTTAATTAATTTGAGTTTATTTTTATGTATGGTGTTAGGGAGTGTTCTAATTTCATTCTTTTACATGTAGCTGTCCAGTTATCCCAGCACCACTATTGAAGGGACTATCTTTTCTCCATTGTATGTCCTTGCTTCCTTTGTCATAGATTAGTTGACCATAGGTGGGTGGGTTTTTCTCTGGGCTTTCTACCCTGTTCCATTGATCTATATTTCTGTTTTTGTGCCAGTAGCATATTGTCTTCATTACTGTAGCTTTGTAGCATAGTCTGAAGTCAGGGAACCTGATTCCTCCAGCTATGTTTTTTTCTCTCAAGATTGCTTTGGCTATTTGGGATCTTTTGTGTCTCCATACAAATTTTAAGATTTTTTTTGTTATAGTTCATTAAAACATGCCATCAGTAATTTGATAGGGATTCCATTGAATCTGTAGATTGCTTTGGGTAGTAGAGTCATTTTCACAATATTGATTCTTCCAATCCAAGAACATGGTAAATCTCTCCATCTGTTTGTGTCATCTTTGATTTCTTTCATCAGTGTCTTATAGTTTTCTGAGTATAGGTCTTTTACTTCCTTAGGTAGGTTTAATACTAGGTATTTTATTCTTTTTGTTTCAGTGGTGAATGTGATTATTTCCTTATTTTCTCTTTCTGATCTTTCACTGTTAGTGTATAGGAATGCAAGAGATTTCTGTGCATTAATTTTGTATCCTGCAATTTTACCAAATTCATTGATTAGCTTTAGTAGTTTTCTGGTGGCATCTTTAGGATTTTCTATGTATAGTATCATGTCATCTGCAAACAGTGACAGTTTCGCTCCTTCTTTTCCTATTTGAACTCCTTTTATTTCTTTTTCTTCTCTGATTGCTGCAGCTAGGACTTCCAAAACTATGTTGAATAAGAGTGGCGAGAGTGGACATCCTTGTCTTGTTCCTGATCTAAGAGGAAATGCTTTCAGTTTTTCACCAGTGAAAATGATGTTTGCTGTGGGTTTGTTGTATATGGCCTTTATTATTTTGAGGTAGTTTCCCTCTATACCCACTTTCTGGAGAGTTTATATCATAAATTGGTGTTGAATTTTGTTAAAAGCTTTTTCTGCATCTATTGAGATGATCATATATATATATTAACATCTTTATTGGAGTATAATTGCTTTACAGTGGTGTGTTAGTTTCTGCTATATAACAAAGTGACTTGCTATACATAAACATGTATCACCATATCTCCTCCCTTTTGTGTCTCCCTCCCACCCTCCCTATCCCACTCCTCTAGGTAGACACAAAGCACCGAGCTGATCACCCTGTTCTATGTGGGTGCTTCCCACTGACTATCCATTTTACATTTGGTAGTGTACATATGTCCATGCCACTCTCTCACTTTGTCCCAGCTTACCGTTCCCCTTCCCCATGTCCTCAAGTCCATTCTCTACATCTGTGTCTTATTCTTGTCCTGCCCCAATGTTCTTCAGAACATTTTTTCTATTTTTTAGATTCCATATATATGTGTTAGCCTACGGTATTTGTTTTTCTCTTTCTGACTTACTTCACTCTGTATGACAATCTCTAGGTTCATCCACCTCACTACAAATAACTAAATTTCATTTCCTTTTAAGGCTGGGTAATATTCCATTGTATATATGTGCCACATCTTCTTTATCCATTCATCTGTTGATGGACACTTAGGTGGTTTCCATGTCCTGGCTATTGTAAATGGAGCTGCAATGAACATTGTGGAAAGCCAGACACTAAAAAAAAACTCTTAGATGAAAATACAGGCTGAACACTCTATGACATACATCACAGCAAGATCCTTTTTGACACTCCTCCTAGAGAAATGGAAACAAAAACAAAGCAAAAACAAATGAGACCTAATAAGACTTAAAGCTTTTGCACAGTAAAGGAAACCATAAACAAGATGAAAAGACAACCCTCAGAATGGGAGAAAATATTTGCAAACAAAGCAACTGACAAAGAGTTAATCTCTAAAATATACAGGCAGCTCATGTATCTCAATATCTAAAAAGCAAACAACCCTATCCAAAATGGGCAGAAGACCTACATAGACATTTCTCCAAAGAAGATATACAGATTTCCAACAAACACATGAAAGAATGCTCAACATCACTAATCATTAGAGAAATGCAAATCAAAACTACAATGAGGTATCACCTCACACCAGTCAGAATGGCCATCATCAAGATATCTACAAACAATAAATGTTGGAGAGAGTGTGGAGAAAAGGGAACCCTCTTGCACTGCTGGTGGTAATGTAAATTGATACAGTCACTATGGAGAACAGTATGGAGGTTCCTTAAAAAACTAAAAATAGAACTACAATATGACCCAGCAATCCCACTACTGGGCATATACCCTAAGAAAACCATAATTCAAAAAGATCCTATGGTTTTTAGTCTTCAGTTTTTTAATATGTTGTATCACATTGGTTGATTTGTGTATATTGAAGAATCCTTGCATCTTTGGGATAAATCCCACTTGATCATGGTGTACAATCCTTTTAATGTGTTTTTGGATTCTGTTTGCTACTATTTTGTTGAGGATTTTTGCATCTGTATTCATCAGTGATATTGGTCTGTATTTTTCTTTTTCTTGTAGTATCTTTGTCAGGTTTTGGTATCAGGGTGATCGTGGCCTCGTAGAATGAGTTTGGGAGTGTTCCTTCCTCTACAATTTTTTTGAAGAGTTTGAGAAGGATGGGTATTATCTCTTCTCTAAATTTTTGATAGAGTTCACCTGTGAAGACATCTGGTCCTGGACTTTGGTTTATTGGAAGATTTTTAATCACAGTATCAATAACATTACTTGTTATTGTCTGTTGATATTTTCTATTTCTTCCTGGTTCAGTCTTATATGGTTATACCTTTGTAAGAATTTGTCCATTTTATTGGCATAGAATTGCTCGTGGTAGTCTCTTAGGATGTTTTGTATTTCTGCAGTGTCTTTTGTAACTTCTTTTTCATTACTAATTTTATTGATTTGAGTCCTCTGCCTCTTTTTCTTGATGAGTCTGGCTAAAGTTTTATCATCTTGTTTATCTTCTCAGAGAACCAGCTTTTAGTTTTATTGATCTTTGGTATTGGTTTCTTTGTTTCTATTTCATTTATTTCTGGTGAGATCTTTATAATTTCTTTCCTTCTACTAACTTTGGGTTTTGCTTGTTCTTCTTTCTCTAGATCCTTTTGGTGTAAAGTTAGATTGTTTATTTGAGATTTTTTTTTGTTTCTTGAGGTAGGATTGTATTGCTATAAACTTCCCTTTAGAACTGCTTTTGCTGCATCCCATAGGTTTTGGATCATCATGTTTTCATTGTCATTTGTCTCTAGGTACTTTTTGATTTCTTCTTTGATTTCTTTAATGATCTCTTGGTTATTTAGTAATGTATTGTTTAACCTCCATGTGTTTGTGTTTTTTCCTTGTAATGCATTTGTAATCTCATAGCGCTGTGGTTGCAAAAGATGCTTGATATGATTTCAATTTTCTTAAATTTATCAAGGCTTGAATTGTGGTCCAAGATGTGATTTATCCTAGAGAATGTTCCATGTGCACTTGAGAAGAAAGTGTAATCTGCTATTTTCAGATGGAATGGCCTATAAATATCAATTAAATCTATCTGCTCTATTGTGTCATTTAAAGCTTGTGTTTCCTTATTAATTTTCTGTGTGGATGATCAGTCCATTGGTGTAAGTGAGGTGTTAACATCCTCCACTAATCTTGTGTTACTGTTAATTTCCCCTTTTACAGATGTTAGCATTTGTTTTATGTATTGTGGTGCTCCTATGTTGGGTGCAGATATATTTATAATTGTTATATCTTGTTCTTGGATCAATCCCTTGATCATTATGTAGTGTCCTGCCTTGTCTCTTGTAACATTCTTTATTTTAAAGTCTAGTGTACCTGATATAAGTATTGCTGTTCCAGCTTTCTTTTGATTTCCATTTACTTGGAATATCTTTTTCTATCCCCTCACTTTCAGTCTGTATGTGTCCCTACATCTGATGTGGGTCTCTTGTAGACAGCATATATACGGGTCTTCTTTTTGTATCCATTCAGCAAACCTGTGTCTTTTGGTTGGAGCATTTAATTCATTCTCACTTAAGGTAATTATCGATATGTATGTTCCCATTACCATTTTCTTAATTGCTTTGGGTTTGCTTTTGTAGGTCCTTTTCTTCTCTTGTGTTTCCCACTTAGAGAAGTTCCTTCACCATTTGTTGTAGAGCTAGTTTGGTGATGCTGAATTCTCTTAGCTTTTGCTTGTCTTAAAACTTTAGATTTCCTCGATGAACCTGAATGAGATCCTTGGTGTTAGAGTAATCTTGGTTGCAGGTTCTTCCATCACTTTAAATATATCATGCCACTCCCTTCTAGCTTGTAGAGTTTCTATTGAGAAATCAGCTGTTAACCTTACGGGAGTTCCCTTGTACTTTATTTGTCATTTTTCCCTTGTTTCTTTTAATACCTTTTCTTTGTCTTTAATTTTTGTCAGTTCAATTACTGTGTGTCCCGGTATGTTTCTCCTTAGGCTTATCCTGCCTGGGACTCTCTGCACTTCCTGGACTTGTGTGGCTATTTCCTTTCCCATGTTAGGGAGGTTTTCAACTATAATCTCTGCAAATATTTTCTTGGGTCCTTTCTCTCTCTTTTTTCCTTCTGGGACCCCTAAATGTGAATGTTGGTGCAAGTAATGTTGTCCCAGAGGTCTCAAAGGCTGTCTTCATTTCTTTCATTCTTTTATCTTTATTCTATTTCACAGCAGTGAATTCACCATTCTGTCTTCCTGGTCACTTATCTGTTCTTCTGCCTCAGTTATTCTGCTATTGATTCCTTCTAGTGTTTTTTGTTTGTTTGTTTGTTTGTTTGTTTTTGGTACGCGGGCCTCTCACTGTTGTGGCCTCTCCTGCCGTGTAGCACAGGCTCCAGACACACAGGCCCAGCAGCCATGGCTCATGGGTCCAGCTGCTCCACGGCATGTGGGATCCTCCCAGACCAGGGCATGAACCCGTGTCCCCTGCATTGGCAGGCAGGCTCTCAACCACTGAGCCACCAGGGAAGCCCCCTTCTAGTGTATTTTTCATTTCAGTTATTTTTTTTTGTTCACCTCTGTTTGTTTGTTCTTTAATTCTTCTAGGTCTTTGTTAATCATTTCTTGCATCTTCTTGATCTTTGTATCCATTCATTTTCCATGGTCTTGGATCATCTTCAGTATCATTTTTCTGAATTCCTTTTCTGGAAGGTTGCCTATCTCCAGTTCATTTAGTTGTTTTTCTGGGGTTTTATCTTGTTCCTTCATCTGGTACATAGTTCTCTGCCTTTTCATTTTGTCTATCTTTCTCTGAATGTGGTTTTTGTTCCACAGGCTGCAGGATTGTAATTCTTTTTATTTCTGCTACCTGCCTTCTCGTGGATGAGGTTATCTAAGAGGCTTGTGCAAGCTTCCTGATGGGAGGGACCAGAGGTGGGTAGAGCTGGTTGTGGCTCTGGTGAGCAGAGCTCAGTAAAACTTCAAGCCACTTGTCTGCTGATGGTTGGGGCTGAGTTCCCTCTCTGTTGGTTGTCTGGCCTGAGGCAACCAGCAGTGGAGCTTACAGGCTCTTTGGTGGGGCTAATGGTGGACTCCAGGAGGTCTCACACCAAGGAGTACTTCTCAGAACTTTTGCTGCCAGTGTCCTTGTTCCTGCAGCGAGTCACAGCTGACCCCACCTCTGCAGGATACTCTTCACTAGCAGAAAGGTCTGGTTCAGTTTCTTATGTGGTCACTGCTCCTTTCCCCTAGGTTCTGGTGCTCACACTACTTTGCATGTGCCCTCCAAGTGTGGAGTCTCTGTTTTCCCGAGTCCTGTCAAAGTCCTGCAATCAAATCCCAGTAGCCTTCAAAGTCTGATTCTCTGGGAATTCCTCCTCCCATCGCCAGACTGCCAGGTTCTGATACAGGACTCAGAATCTTCAATCCAGTGGGAAGACTTCTGTGATATAATTTTCTCCAGTTTGTGAGCCACCCACCCAATGGTTACGAGATTTGATTTTACTGTGACTGCACCCCTACTTCCATCTCATTCTGGCTTCTGCTTTGTCTTTGGACATAGGGTATCTTTTTTGGTGAGTTCCAGTGTCTTCCTGTTGATGACTTCCAGCAGTTAATTGTGATTCCAGTGCTCTTGCAAGAGGGAGTGAACACACATCCTTCTACTCCGCCATCTTGAACCAATCTCAAGTCAGTCCTATTCATAGATAATTAATGATGATACTTCCTCTCCACCCAAACTTCCATAACACAATGGTATCAAAATCTTAGGCCACCTATCTTAATCTGTTTTCCCTTTTTATTTTACCATTCTATCTCTATGTGGTAGGAACACTGTCAGAATTATGTTACAGGAGAATTAGTTATGAATTCTCTGTCAATCATGGTTCCCTGAAGTTTCCATTGCGTATAATGAATTAACTTATCTTCTATACATCTAGAAGATACTAGCTATATATCCTCCTTGGGACAATGAAAAACAGCCACTAAAATTCTTCTTTGTAGTTCTTCATTCTCTTAAGGAACCTTGATTGAGAAAGGCTGGAGCTGGACAAGCAATATCAGTAACACTTGGAGGATTGTTAGAAACTTGAAATCTCAGTATCTACCTCACCTACTAAAATTCAGAATGAGAATTTTAGGAAAATTCAAGAGTAATTCCTATGGTTATTAAGTTTTTGTGAGGCACTGCTCTAGAGTATCCATCTGTGCAGATCTTCCTCGGTTTATGATGGGGTTACATCCTGATAAATCCACTGTAGCTTGTAAATATTGTAAGTCAAAAATGCATTTAATACATCAACACTACTGAGCATCAGAGTTTAGCCTAGCCTACCTTAAATGTCCTCAGAATACTTACATTAGCCTACAGTTTAGCAAAATCACCTAATGCAAAACTTATTTTGTAATAAAGTGTTAACTGTCTCATGTAATTTACTGAATACTGCACTGAAAGTGAAAAGCAGAATGGTTGTTAGTATACTGGTTGTTCCTCTCATGATCACGTGACTTATTGGGAGCAACTGTCCTGCAAAACTTCATGAGAGAGTATTGCATAGAGCTAGCCCAGGAACAGGTCAAAATTCAAAATTCGAAGTACAGTTTCTACTGAATGTGTATTGCTTTCACACCATTGTAAAGTTGAAAATCATAAGTGAAACCATTGTAAATCAGGCAGTTGACTAGACTGCTCCAGAGCGTAAACCTTCATCTGAGAGGCAGTTCATGTAGTAGTTAATTGTGGGGCCTCTGAAGCCTGATTACCTGGTATAAAACTTGGTTCCACCATTTAAGAGTTTTGTAACTTCTGCAAGATAAATAACACTTAACTAAGTACTTTAGTTTCTTTATCTGTAAATTGGTTATAAGGATACTATCTAATTCATAGCGTTATAGAATAGAATTCTACATATGTAAATCCTCTATATCAGCACCTGACTCATGATAAGCTCTTAATAAGTGAGGACTATTGTTATTTATATTCATGTCTTGGAGACACTTTTTATTTTTTTACCCAGATACAGCAGTTGGATATATTTTAATTCCCACCATTTGTGAACTGAATATTTTACATCAATACTGTATTATTTTACATTAATACTGCATGCTTTTCTATATGAATTTAATAAAGGATGTCATAAGCACCGTAGGAAAGCAAAAGTTGAATATTGCCTGGTATTGCAACATTTAAGGATTTCAAGATTACATTTATGGTCAGATAAATTATATTCATTTTCATTTTATAACATGATCTTATGTGATTTTCAGTTGCTGTAATATTAGATCTGTTTGAATTAATAAGTATACACACACCTTGCCACATCGCTCAAAATCCTGAAAAAAAGGAATTAAAGAGATTCTTAATTGTTTGATCTATGAAAGAAGAGGAATTCAGGCTCAAAATAACTTAGTCTAAGGGAAAATTTAATTGCAGCCTAGGAAATAAGTAAGTTTAGAAAAGAGTCATTCTCAGGTGGAGAAAGCTTTGGAATAATCTGACAACATTTTAGTGTTATTACCACAAGAACACCATAGAGCTATAAACACAGAATAGTTTTCCTAAGAAAGCTATTAATCTTGAAGAATTAGACAGAAAGTCACTTTCTACTCTAGAAAGAATTCCTCTACCTTTGTTTCCATGATAATATGCTCATGTGAGTTCTCAGTGTCTTTCTCAATGTTCCTTTTGCCGTCTTTTGCTGAATAATTCACTTATCTATTTTCCATAAAAACTTAAAATATTTGTTCATAGTAAAAATAATCTAATACTACAGATGTATCTAAAAAAAAAAATAATAATAATATCCTGCTCCAATTCTCCACACTCCCTCTCCCATTCCTTGTAAACTATTTTAAATAATTTGTTTTTAAAAAATATATATTTGCCAGTTTCACTGACAAGATTAACAAGTTTATATGGTATTACTTGATTTGTCCATTTTAGAAACTTTAGGTCTATTTTTATCTTGCTATAATTCCCTTTTTTAAACTTTTTATCATCTGTGTCCACACACTAAAGTCCTGAAAAAGCAGAAACGTACATCCGCTTGGCTCACTGCTCTAATCTCAGTGATAGAACAGTGTCTGACATTTAGTACTGGTTGAATAAATAAGTAATGAATAAATAAGTAATAAATAAATAGATCAAAACTGCTCACACATCAATCCCCAGACTTTTTACCTTCTAGTTTTTGGTAACCTAATTCTTTTTCTTTTTCTTTTTCTTCCTTTATTTAAATTTTCAATTTCAATTACCTTCCTAAACTAATGTCCTTACTTCTTGAACTAGAAACTCTTGACCTTCTCACGATGAAGGCCCTCAATTTTTTCCCAGTTACCTCTTCTCTACTCATAGATGATGCTTCCTAAACAAGACCATTCATATTCGCATTCTTCATTTTGATGGCTTCTGAATTTATATCATTATTTTTTATATGACCAGTGAGTTACACAGTGGTATATTCAACTGCCTATTTTATAATTCCATTTGGTTATCTAAAAGTAAATGCAGGAGTTTTAGTTAAAAAAATAATATTGCAGTTGAAATTCCTGAAACACCACCATGCACCAAGCTTAATGACAGTATTAATTTCAGGCATTTTGTTAGACTCCCATGACAACCAAGCTTTAGGAAATTCCTTCATGACATGTTGCTATAAAATCCATATATTCTAGAGTATTCGAGATTTGTTTTTACAACTAAGTCATAATCCATCTTGAAATGATTTTGTATACAAAATGAGCTAGACCTCTAATGATTTTTTTCAATCAAATAATAACTGTTAAGTTCAAACCTGTGAAGGGTCTGATATACTATCCTACTTACAAGTTAACAAGTTAACCTGCTACAGTTACACACACACACACAAATCACACAATTTAGTCACAGGTCATCTTAGCAGCACTTGTTCCCCACACGAATTCCTCCACAGGATGATGTGTTGAGGTTCCAATGTACTTACATGTGCAGTGAAGTTTACACCACAGGTTAGGGACCCTAAAAGTATAAGGGTCAGATCTTATGTAGAGCAGCTGTCAGATCTCTCCCTTTGAATCTCTGGAGAGAAAAACAGAGAACTTTTCTCTGGAATATAAAGAAATTATACTTGGAGGGAGAGAAAGATTTCTAGGTGTATTACCTTTGGAATTTTTGCCAATGGATCCAAGGGAGAGGAGTCTTAAACTCTCTCCTGAGCAATTCACTACCTCTAACTTCCAGGGCATGCTTTTTACAATAATAAACCCTAAATTGAGCTGAAATGTGAAAAGACTCATGGAAAATTTTTTCCCAAAAATAATTTTCCTTAATATCGTTTAGTGAGTAGTCATCTTTTCCCCAAGGATCTGCAAAGCAAATTGGTTGTACAGTATGTTTCATACAAGCCTGAACCCATTTTGGGCTCTCTATTCTGCTTAACTGCTTTATTTCTATTTTCACATTAATATTGTTATTTCACATTATTCATGTCAATTCTTATGACAAATCTTGTTACTTGATGGGGAATGTTACCCTGCTTTATTGTTTTTTTAAGATTCTCCTGGTTATTTTTGAGAGGTTTAGAATTGTTGATTGAGTACCATGGATAAATGTTTTCAGAATTTTACTGTATTGAATTGAATCTATGAATCAATATTGGGAGAACTAATGTCTAATAATATTTAATAACCTTATTTATAAGCATCACATGTTTTATTTAATATTAAAATATTCAAAATACAAAAAAATGGCTGTTTAAAATAACATCTCAACTATCATGAATACAACATATAAAAAAGTTGAGGTTTATTTTTTCAATGGAACCTATATTACAGTGAAAATGAATAAACTGCAATTACCTGCTTGAACATAGATTTATCTCAACAAATAATACTAAACAGGAAAAACAAATTTCTGAGAAAATAATTTTTTTCTCAAACAGTTTTATATAATTTGAGTATGAATATGTCCCATCCCATATTTGGGACAAATTTCATAAATCTGGCCATCCTGGTTCCAGGTTAGTTGTTGGTATCTCCCTTAACTTGTCCTCAGGTAACAGAACTTGGCAATATATAGTTCATCCTAGACCCGCCTGGCAATTCAGGTGACAATCTGTGTTAACTTGTCAGCTTTATACAGAAGGAAAACAAACAAACAAACAAAAAAAAACAGAGACAAAAACAAACAAACAGTTTTCCTCTTTTTATGACAGGAGGCAGTTTTGAGACTTGGAGCAAGATGTTCACTGAAGTTAGGCTCCTACCCTCCCACAGCAACTGGGAGATAAGGGACAGGATCTCCCTTGATGTCTACATTTCAAAGGGATGGCTCCCAGGTTCTTAAGAAAGTTTTTCCTGGGTCACCAAAGTGATGAAAAGTCAGCTAGAAAGATCTTTCTAGTTTTCAAAAGAAATTACATACATTTTAAAGAGATGAGAAAATGCTTATAATTACAAGTTTTCTAAGGAAAATACTGAAAGAGAAAGGAAGGAAGGGAAGTCTCTTCCTTATTTTCAACAAGGAGCACTAAGCCTCTTATTTTTAATTTGTATTTTTCATTATAGTTGTCAGATAAAATACAAGAGGCCCAGATAGGTTTGAATTTTAGATAAATATGTTATATATATATGATATATATATGGTATATAATATATATATATATATATAATTATCATATATATATATATATATCCCAAAGTATGTGTGAAACAAACTTGGTAAATCTGCCCATCTTCATTCCAGGTTAGTTGTTGACGTGGTATAGAGGAGAAAATTCATACCAATGCAGTACTCCAAGCTCACTCAACTATATCAGGTGGAAGATCCCTTCCAGAAAATCCCAGTGTTTCAAACAGAAAGCACTGAGGCTCTGCTTTCCCATTCAAGTATCATCTGATAGATAATAATTCTTAAGAGGAGAAGGCAAGTAAAGGCAGCTAGGTCCTCGGTAAGACTGCAAGACACTTCACCCAAAGAACTTTATGCAAATAGTAAATAAATGTAACAATCTTTTTAGACAGAGATCTTAGTAGGTTAAGAGAGGAACTTGAACCCAACTTTAAAAAAAGAACAGTTAAATTAAGTAATAATTATTTATTAATAATTATTACAAAATAATTTTAAATGTGCATACCTATTTTGTACATTGCAGCTTTTTGAATCCAATTAGAATTCCTAAAATGTAGATCATTATCTGCATGAGTACAAAAGATTAATGAATTACTAACAGCCCCTCTCAGGCTGAGCACAGCTTAAGCTTCTTCTTTGGTATACAACTAGAGCTGCTGTTTGCAGACCCTAATCACTTATACTCACAATTAGTCTCCAGACTTTGCTCAAAAACACTTATTCCATCTGTAATTATAATGCTTTGCCTAACTGATTTTAGCAATTGCTATTTCTCTAAAGTTAAAATTCCCTGTTGCTTGCACTCCTCTTCGGGAGGAGGAAAGCTTGTGGATAGTTGTCTTGTATGGTCTTCTCTGTAATCTTGCTTCTTAGGTTCATATTATTCAGTCACTGAGAAAACTGAATGGTGACACTTTAGAGGTTTGCATACATTTTATTTAAACAACAACTATTGTCATTTTACAACATTTTCTGGATTAACACATAAAAATGTTGGGCTTATTCTCTTCACTAGATCATGTAAAGAGTAGATTATGGGCCCAACACTACATCTCCTGAGGGAAAATCTTCAGAAATCTCAGTAGGTTGGTAGCTGAGTTAATCAGCCATGAAAAGAAAAAATAGTATGTAAATCATCAAATTATATTTCCCAGTTAAACTTATACACATGCAATACGTATACCCAAAATCTGGTCAGGAATGCTTCAGTTGGTTGGATTGTTTCCATGCCTCACGATCTACATATTAGATCGATCACTTAAACCATCTCCTGCTTTCATTTCACTGCCCATCATTTGCTAGAGTGCCTACTGACTGCCATCACCAGCAGAGGTATGTCACTAGACACAGAACTAGCCTACAGAATTAAGGAAAAGAAACAAAAACCTCTCTGTCTAATATACATGATCAAAAAAATGATATTTTACAGGCATATTATCACTGTCAGCTAAATGAATAAGTAAGTGAAATAAATGTGATTTGAAATTAGAAATGAAAAGAGATCCTACAACTTAAATTTTCAAAGACAGAACAACACATTACTTATGAATGCCACATTGTTTTACAGTCCAAAGCATAGAAACATTTTCAGATAATTCATATCTTCACTCTTCTGTAATGTTTATACAGTTTGCGAGCTGAGTGGATTGTTGTTAGTGATTTAACACTCTTGCTTTTTTTTTTTCACTGACTGTAAAACAACAAACAAAAGCCACCATGATATCAGAACATTTTGGATCAGCTTATCTAAATATGCCTATCATTCCATGATTTTTTTAACAGTTACACAATTGTTTTTCACTGTATATGAAAGAAAATAACTTACACCATCTGGATTTATCTGAACAGAATAAACTTAAAGAGTAGTTTAAAATGCAGTTTATAGCTTAACGCTCTCTGTAGCAATGATCTAAGATAGCATCTTACTGCTATTCATAATTGCAACTTTAGTGGAGACGGATTAAGCATTGTTATCAAAGTTACAGAGTAAATAAGTCAGTCTCTTCTCCATGAGTCCTTACACCATGAGGCCACTTACCATTCCTGCTGTATCGTCTTAAAGCCCACAAGCTCTTATGGAAGAACGCTATGCCCCTAAATCTCAATTTAAAAAAATCCAAAGGAAACATCACACTCCCTAAATCTTCTTATAGTTCCGCATTTTCCATTTCTATGTTAATTTATGAAATCTACACGTGAGAGCCATTGTTTCTATTTTGCACTGGAGTGACCAGTACTATGATCTAACAGGTCTTTGCCCCTCCAATTTCAAAGATTAAACTGAATTGTAAGGACAAGTTATTTGTGCAGAAGCACTTACACTAATGAAAGAAGCTTGTATTAAACCTTGAATTTTCAGAGTGAAATTCCTAAGGGAGTTGTTGGCAATCTTTTATCCCCAGCACCTTCCTTCTGACTAACTCTTCTGGCTACTCAGCTTTCCTGATGTCAAGTGCATGAGTTTCCCTCACCTCTGCCCTTCAGGAGTCCTCATCACCTTAACTGTGGTGAGATACTTGAAATACCCTATCCAGAAAACTCTCCTGCTCTCTTCTTTTGTTATTTTCATGCAAAATTCAAACCTGGGTTCATAACATCTTAAAGTAATATAATTAAAACCTAGTTAAACTAAACACAAGGGAGAGAACAGAATATAAAAGAAGTTGGATAACCTAAAGGAGATCAATTTAAATCTGCTTTTAAGCTTATTAATAACATAGGGCCTGCCTTCTCCCACATTAGTGGACCTTCTGGGATTTACAGAAATAAGCTAACAGGAATGTTTCTCTTTGATATGTTTTGTCTTTGGGCATCTTAGTGCCCCATCTGGAACACCTCAAGTCTTAAGCAGTTGTCAAATTACTTCCTTCAAGTCCCTTTAGTTTTCTTGGACCTCCTCTAATATTTGTTCCTTATTTCTCTTGGAAAGCCAATGTTATTCTGGAAATAAAAAATTTTCCACCATATTTAGAACATAATTCTCAACTCACCTACTGAAAGTTCTCAAATCTTCTTTGTTTAAATCATTTTCATTTTTTACGCTATGCTTGTTCTTATTTCTCCCATGAAAAATAAATAACAGAATAAATTTACATACAAACATAAAACAAGCAAAACAAATTCTTGCTCATGTTTTCTCCTACCTCCTTAGCATCAATCACATTTATCCTGTCTTTAAAAAAAAATTATCTTCCTTTTCACATATTCATTGTAAAAACAAAAATCCTTGACACATTGTAAATACAAAGAATGTGCCAATAAAGAGGTAATTATTAGCAGAAAAAAAAGAATAAAGGTCTTACAAACAAGAATATGTTAAGTCTCACAATTGGGTAATCTATAAGTATAGCTGATTAAAGCATATTGCTTTGAATCAAATTAAACAGGGTTGAATTATGAAAGATGCTCAATAATCTCATCTAACATGCTTTTTTTTCTTTTTTAACATTTTTATTGGAGTATAATTGCTTTACAGTGTTGTGTTAGTTTCTGCTGTTTAACAAAGTGATAACATGTTTTTCTTTATTTTAAATTTTGTTAATTTATTTTTGTGTTGTTTATAGAGGGTGGTTCCTGGAATTGGGCTCAGCACAATACCATAACAGTAACCTCACACATTACACATAGTCCAAAACAACTAATCCAAGCTCCAACAGAATAAGTCTTGAAGAGCAGAATTTAGGATATAACTTGAAGAACTCTGTTCTTGTTTATATATTTGAAAGTAGTTTGTATATACTTCTAGAAAAAAGTGATTAGGGGTAATATGTTTTCTCCACATATATATTTTTTAAACAAGTAAATTTTCATATGGAATTCTCATATATAGCAGAAAAAAATTGTTATGGCAGTTTTTAATTAAAATGATTTACTGTTTGAATAAAATTTGACTCTAAGATAATGTTGTTTAGATTAGAATTGTTACTGTGCATCTTACTACATTATCTGCTTAAACAATTACTTGCATTTTGTTAGATGATTAGCCATTACAGAGTCAGTCCCACACAGAGTACCAAATGTAAGCATGAATGTCAATGAGGTAACCAAGGAAATTTTTTAGAAAGCTGATCAAGTACTTTTAATATTTTCTGCAGAGCTTCATTCTAGATGTACTTCGTGTCATTGTTTAATAGTTAAATATTAGTTCTTTGATTTCTAGGAATGTCTGTTAGATAGCCTTTCTGCTACTTTGATTTACAATCATTGTCTGCCAATTTAATTAAAAAAAAACAAATTCTGCTACATGTCATTTACAATAATTTTTGAGGTCAGAGCCTATAAAAATTGAGAACAATAATTTTGTAGAGAAAAACACTACCCCTTGGGCCTACTAGAAATGCTTCTCAATTTTGCTATTACAATTGCACCTCACACTCAATAAAAGTTGTCCTTGAAGTAGCCCTTCATTGTAACAAATGGCACCCAATTTGGTCATTTCTAAGCAAGATATCAATTTGTCTACCAAAGTGAAGAGAAGGCTGACAAGATAGAAAGCATACAAGGCCCAGTATTTATGGATTGAACACACAGCATGAAGTGGAATGAAGGTGCTAAAAGGTGGTTATTAGGAACTGCTGTCACCTGACCCAGAAAATGCAATGTTTGAGATTTTTCTGTGCTTCCTCATCACTATGCAACTGATATTTGGCTGTATATAAGCAGAGTGGGCCATACTTATAGATTTGGAAACAAAGGGCAAGAACGTGGGGATGATGTGGTCAACTGTGCAATCATCTAATAATCAGACAAAGTCTGGGTTAGGCATTCATGTTAACTCTTACCTACTATGACTGACCACCCAAAGACAGAGAAGCAAAGAATAAATATTTTAAAAATCCCTTAATCTTTCCTAGCCTTTATTATTTGGCTTGACTAATGGGAAAAATACTCTGTGTACACAAAGTCAATTCTTCATCTCCATTTCCCATACACAGTGTTACACAGCTTAATTCTACCCATGATAAAATTAGGCAGAAACCATAACCTGCCCTCCATGTTCGACTTGTTTACATTTCAAGAGACTACCAGTGGCTTAGCACTTTTAAATCTTTGCTCTTATTTGATTTGGTCTCATCTCTCCTCTCAACCTAAAATTCTTCCTTTATTAAATATAAATATGTATGCAACAAAATATGTTAAAAATAACTTGAGCTGCTGTGAATTGTCAGTTTAGAATACCTCTAACCCTATCTATCTATCTATGTCTCTGGTGAGATGACTTTGTTTCCTTTGAATATCCTAATAGCCAATCAGAAAACATCTCTAAACTAAGCTACTTTACTTATATTACTATTTTAAGAAGTCCACAACATATCATTGTATTATCTTGCTGAACTAAGAGGAGACTAGACGACATAAAAAAAACAAAGATAATAGAAACAGACAATGCTGATGTTCACTTCTCCTTTTTCTTAAATGTCTATTAGTTTAAAACTAGAAATTTAAGTAATAAAATCATATATCAATGGAAAATGAATTATTAAATAAAGGATGCCAAGAAGATCAATTTATTGTACACAAATCTAGTTTTTCATAGTTTTTCAAAGATCAATAATTTGAAGGCAAATGTAGTATAAATGTAATGAATCATCCCACACATCTGGCCCTGTTATTGAAAACAAGTTTTGTTTTCCACTAGTTCAATAATACATTGAAAAATATAAATACAAAAATTACCCTGAAAGCAATTTAACTTTCATAAGAATACTGCTTTAAGTTTC